>NW_027248278.1:14601243-14798743 GCF_041260155.1 Ptychodera flava
CAAGAAAAACTTCACATTGAAAAAGTCAATAGTAAATCAACCGTTGCAACGCATTATTTTTGCAAGATTGGATTATTGAAACTGGTTTTTATTGAGAAAAGGAATTGTAAATATTAATCATTAAGAAACGAAGTTTGTGATGTCATCACGTTTGCAGGTACCTTTGTGATCTATCACTTATGCGGGCTCATGTTTAGGTTCTTTGAGCAAATAAACTTTTTTTTTGAAAACCGGGTGAGAACCTTTATTCTTTAAAGTTGGCATGGACTTCGCGATAGGAATATCCAAATGTTTGTTAATATAAGATCGTGTACTTTGTTTGTCAGTTTCAACGATTTGCACGGTGACCAGTGATTTTTATTGTGATTATTGAGGACTGAATGTATCCTTAAGGGATGTTTCTGCAAATATTAATGTCCTTAACGTTTGAGGTAACATTATATTTCACAGATTCTTGTGGGGTAAAATGATTTTAACAAATTAGTTACCGATTCACGTACATAATCTACGTCAACACTTTTATTTTTTTTAACTGTTTTAGCAAAAATGTCGACATAGCAGCTTAATATATTTATTTGGAAATCGATACTGTATAATTTTTCAGTCTTATACACTGTTACACATGTTATAGTTTATCTTCGGGAAAGTAGATCAATACTTATTGATACTATGTGATAAAATAGTAGCACAAATGACAAAACAATATTTAGTCATATTTGCCGTACGCTGGCTCTCTAAGACATTATACACTGATAGACATGCAATGTCAGAAACTTCTGATAAAGAATATAGTTCTGTACATAAGCTAAATTAATGTTCCAAGACAAGAAATCGACCTTTCAAAGCTAACGATTCTCTATTGGTTAATAAGCTCAAACCCCAGAAAATTATACATTTTCCGAGAGCCTAGATATAGGGAACATTTTTGTTACCATAGTGTCACCATTGTTAACATTATTATCATTAGACAGGTAATTTGCATAACCTTTCAAAAATCGGTTTTCCCTATGTTTTGTTTCAATGCTTTGAGATATATGGCTGAAATTTGTTGAGTCTAAGCTGTCCAAGGGGTCTTTAAAAGCCTGTCTCAGATTTTTTAAACCTTCTTGAACATCTTTTATGCAAGAAAAACTTCCACAGCAGCGAATTTAACCCTAGTTAATGTATTTCAAATTTGCTTAAAATACTAAGCAAGATATAAAAAATATGACACACACTTAAGAAGTGCAATGTGACAGCTTGTATTCCAACAAGTTTGAGTCACATATTTTAAAGTATTGAGACAAACATAGGGAAACAGATTTTTGAAGTTTATGCAAATTACCTGTCATGTGATTGTTATGTGAACAATGGTAACAATGTGGTTACCATATTGTTCCCTATATATAGGCTTTCAGAAAATGTATAATTTAGAGGGTTCTGAGCTTATTAACTACAAGAGAATTGTTACATTTAAAAGGTCAATTTCTTCTCTTGGAACCTTAAAAATTCCTAAATGTTGCCAGAAGGAAAGTGCCATATATGGCGCTGAGTGTCAACTACAGTATACACATGTAAAGAAAAACGGATAAAATGAAAAAGTCATAATATTAGATATCAGAAAGTGCGCTATTTTTTCTTTGTTCGCTTTAGCACTTATCAAGTTAATAATAATAATAATAATAATAATAAAATAATAATAATAATAATAATGATTTATTTCTCACATTCATTTGAAAAAAGACAATAATTTGTACACATTCAAGCGTTACAATGAGAAACGGACTGAAAAATAGTTGCTCTAGGCACTAATCGAGTTCAGCCCCGAACTCAAGAAAGATTGATGTACAGTTTTTTTAAATATGGCGACTGTTCCGATATATCACAGTGACAGATATTACAGAAAGTTACTGTACTAGGCATGAAGCCTTGGAAAAAAATACATAGAAACACAACACTTCAGCAAAAAAGCGAAAAGTAACTGTGAGAGAAAACGGTCTGAGTTACAAAATCAACAAAACTACAATTCCAGTAAATAATTTTTAAGCTCTCGTTTGAATCTAAATCTGGAAGTGATGTTTTAAGATCCTCTGGAATGCTGGTCCATACAAAAGGAACCAACAAATTTGAGAGAAGTTTGTCCTAATTGCTTCGGAATTTAGGTGGGGTGGGGGGGGGGGGGTTGGAGAACATTTATGTCTTTGGACCGAGTACTCTACATATGATCATTTAGGGAAAAGTATGATTTGACATTCATGGGAAGTTCATCATGTAGAACACCGTGAACGAAAATTGCGACCTGAAGCTTGAATTGTTTATACACATCAAGAATTTCAAGTTTCTTAAATAAAGGGGCAGTATGAGCGTGATAGCTACTACCCGATATGATACGCACAATTCTTTTTGAATAACAAGAAATATCTGATAATACATGGTATGTAGATCCCCACACCTCTAAACCAAAGAGATGTGAGGTAAAACAAATGCATTATACAACATTAAAAGTATTGTTTGGGGAACCATACATCTCAATTTATAAAAAATACAAGTCAGTTTACAAATCTTGTTTTTCAGATCCAGGATGTGCTGTTTCTAATTCAACTGATTGTCCATTTCGACTCCAACAAAAGAGGTACAATCAACTTCTTTTAATATAGTATTTTTTAAATAAAGTAAGCCGTCGATTTCCCAGGACTTTTGTTTGTTACCGATTACCATATAGACTGTTTTAGCAGCATTTATAGTTAATTTGTTACAATCAACACCAGTTTATCACCTTTTGAAAGTTCTAAGTTAACTTCGTTGAGAGTAAAGGTATTTACATTTTTGTGAAAAAGTGGAAAAGGTTGAATCATCTGCATAAAGTCTAAATTGAAAAAAACAGAACAGTTTGGTATGTCATTTATATCAACTAAAATAACGTACGGCCAAGTATTGAGCCCTGCGGTACACCACACTTAATCTCATGTTTCTGTGATTCATTGTCGTCAATTGTAACATACTGGCTTCTTGATTTTAAATAACTTTTAAACCATAACAAGGATGACCCCCTTACACCATAGTATTCTAGTTTACAGAACAAAATGTCATGATTCACTGTATCAAAAGTCTTAGAAAAGTCTATGAACATGCCAAGAGATGAGTTACCATTATCTATCTCCTCAAGCAAGCACTGAGTAAGACTTAGTAGGGAGATTTTACAACCGTGTATCTTCCTAAAGCCATATTGATGTTCTTACAAAATATTATAATTATCTAGATAGTTTACAAGACGTGAATTTACCACTTTATCTAAAAGTTTACTCAGTACTGGCAAGATAGATATGGGTCTGTAATTACCAGTATCATTTCCATTTTCTTTTTTGTACAAACGCAATACACGCGCAACCTTCATGAGGTTTGGAAATTGACCAGTGGTGAAAGAAAGGTTAAAAATATGACAAAGTGGAATAGAGATGTATATATTTGCTTCTTCTACAGGTCTAGATGAGATATTATCACAACCAGCCGCCTTGCGAATATATAGGGTAGGAATTAAATTCACAATTTCCTTTATAGTTACTGGTTGAAGAAAAAAAGAATTGCTGATGTTCATCGTATTTGCTAAAAAAGTATCAAAAGTAACATTGCTTTGTGGAAAAATTCGTTATGCTAAATTTCACCAATATTAACAAAATAATCAGTTATAGTCATACAATAAAAAAACACAAATATAGCATCTGTTTATACAGAATCGGAAGATACCTATGATAGTAATTTCACTGCTTAAAAACGGACAGGTATGCAAATATCCTGACAATGAATGTCACGCTATATATCATTTAAACCATTAATATATGAACACTCCATATTATCCTGTACTGTCTCCTTGATATCTACAGTAATATTTATAGGACAGTTATATTGATATTCAAGACTAAACGGTACTTTTTTGCGTCAAGACGCGGTGATTAAACACGAAATATACCTACATCAATTTTTTACCGATTCCAACAACCAGCTCTTTGAGTCACACTTCAAAAATATGTAACACATATTTCAAATTTGAAAGTCAAAAGTACAAACACGTTTTAATCAATATATATCTACTTTTCAAGTTCAGCAATAATTGCGTCCTTAACCACAACGCATATTTATTCGTCTATTTTAAGCTTGGCGTCGACAATTAACTTTTGAGAACTCATTGACAAGGATATCGCTAGCTGAACAACACAATCCGTTATTTATCCCTGGTTTCTAATTGCTTCTCTATTGGCAGGACGTCTCCGTAATTTGTATGTTCTTCACACACCCAAATAAACCTATTACCATACAAAATCTTAGAAAGTCCACCAATTGAACGCTGAAGACAATGGTCATCAGAGGAACTCTCACCATCATTATTTTCAATGGCTTTTGAAAGGTCACTACGACTTTATATTTCTTACGTGATTTCAATCTAGTCAACGACGTTGATATCTCTCCCCTAGTATGTGCTTCAACAATAGGAATTTCGCTTTTAATATCATTTTATATAGAAAAATCAGGACTTTGCCGAGGCCGCTAGTGAATAACAGTATTCCACCGATAAACGGCCCAAGTGGGCCAGTGCCTAAACTGAGAGCCACACCAACGACATTTAACACTGTGAGGATTTGCTCTCCATGCTTTGATAAAAAGCTTTCCGTATCTTTTAAAGGGTAGCCAGGAAAATCAACGAAGTGGAAATGGTTCGGATATTCACAAAGAAAGTGAAGGGCGCAGGCTGGCGGTTTTTTTGAGTCATCAGGCCAATGATTGTTGGCAATCGGTAACACCAAGGGAAGACAAGGACATTCAGAATCAGTGTCCACTTTATTGGGATCTGAGAAACGATTTGAATCCACATTGCTCCCACAACAGCAAGCTCTCCAGACTAGTAAATATGTACTCCCTTTTCTTATGTTTTTGTGTACATTTAAAGTGTTCAACTTTGATTTGCTTTTTCCCTTTCTTTTCTGTTTTCATTTCCATTTTCATTTCACCGATATTTCTGCTCTTTCCACAACACAGTACGGCATGCTAAAAATTCTGGTGTTTCCATATTAACTTTCTTGTACAAACCTTTTTCTGTAGCTTCAATTATTTTGCGTTTTAGAAGTTCTGCCATGCAACAAGCTTTAGATCCTCTTGTACTGACTAATATACTGCTACTAGGATACACCATTTCAAACCGTATAACATGTTCATTGTTGGTACTAGATCGGTCATTGTCGCACGTATTGCAACCAGCAAATTGTCCAACATCTATATTAGAATAAAACACAATGTTATTTCTGTAGTATATTGATTGTTTGTCCCTCACTGACAATACAGAACTTTTAACAGCGACGATGAGATCACATAAGATCATTGGTGGAAGAAATTCAAACTTAAAGAGGAGGCTAGCTTGACGTTCCCCCCTTTTCGGACAAGGGGGCCAAATATCATGTTTAGGTTGGCCTACAGGTAGCTGACTTGGAAACAGGTAACAGTTAGCTGAATGCGCGCCATATTCGTCACTCTTTAGTTTAAAACACACATGCATTTTCTCAAATATCTCTAGTAATGGTTCATGATCCCGTCCTTTTTGATCCACTTTTCCAGTTTCTTCCAATCTAAAATACCTTTCTTATTTAAATGTTCTCCCTTTGAGAGATCGACTGTATCATAGGTAATCAGCTCTTTTAATTTTACTGCAAGCCACTTGGCATCAAGTACTACAACACTTATACTTTTATCATCCGATAATTTTGAAGAATCTATGATAATATCTCCCTGACTACGTAGAAAACTTGTAACGTTCGTAAGTTCTCCATTGTTCACATTAATGCTTGTATTACATGCAAGAATGGTATAGTCTTCATAGGATATGATAGGATTTCTCCTAAGCTGCTTCGCAAGTTTCAGTGCTTTCCGGAACATGTGCCATTTGTTCGGGATGCTGTTGTTTCCAGACTCTAAATTAACCGCTCTGCAAACCTCTAACAATTTAGCTTTTACGTCAGTTACGCATTTCCATCCCAGGGAAACTATCTTCTTTGAAGAATCATAAGCAATGCCAACCTCAAAATATTCAAATATGTGAGGCAAATGTACACTGTCATTAAAGGTTGATGGTTGTTTCTTAACATCTTTTTGTTTTACGCCTTTCTTAGATTTTTTGCCGCTTTTACAGATCAAACAGTCGGAAAGTTTGCAAGAAGAGACCTTTTCGTGTGCATCTCTGATTTCTCTTTTGAGTTCACTGTTAACCATTCCCTGAAAAGCCTCTAATGTTTGCGGAGTTAATGTTTTGCATCTACATGGGTACCAACCAAGATAACCGATGATTTTGCTGCGTATGCAAATATGGCTCGAGCCACAATTTGATTTACCTACTTGATGTAAGGATGATAGTTTTGAAGGCGAAATGCAGCATTGGCTAAGATCAAAGACAATAAGGAAAACAGTGTCATTTGTCATGAACAAAGAATGAGACTCTAGGAAATCTACGTCATCATCGAAGTCAAAGATTTTTAGTTTGATATCGCTTTCCTTAATATGAGATACTGTTATGCCATCGGTTTGTTTAACACCTTGAGCTGTTTCCCCGGTAATAGCTTCAGCGAGCATTGTTTTACCTGCACCTTTATGGCCAAGGAGGACTACTTTACATTCTCGTTGGCAACCTTTTCAGAATTGAAATGTTATTGAGAAATGTAGAATATTTTTATTGCCGCATTGTAGTATCTCCCTGGGTACGTTTCTAAGGTCGTTTTCTCTCATGTTCAAATGCTGGCACCGACCTAGTAGAGAAACCGATGGTGGTATTTTATATATGGCGTTGTTACTTATATTTAATTCAATTACATCTTTAATCAAACCAATGTCATCCTGAAGCTCAGTCAAACCATTGTCATTCAGAAACAATCTTTCTACACGGTTACATGCTATGTAGATTGTTTTGCTGTATTTTTACCGCAAGTTGATCAGATTTTTAAGCTCTAAGTTGCAATGATTGATATTTAGAATATCAAGTGATTTTGAAAACTTGATACACCAGGGTACGGAAATATCGTTTGAAACACATTGGAATACGCTAGTTTCTGGCAAAAGCCATTCGTCTAGCTTCTCCTTTTCAACAGACTTAACATTTACAAGTGAAACACATGAAGATACTTGAATGCTGTTTAACTCTTTCATATCTACGTTATACAAAACAAGCGAACTTATAGTGCGCTCTTTGAATAACTCTCCCAGCTTTGGCAACGCTTGTTTGTTACTGAAGACTACAACAGAGGCTTGGTAACGATTGTCGTACCATGACTTCAGGACTTCAGAAGCTTTGTCATCTAACACTTTGACGGATGTGCGAGTAACGCCAATTTCGTCGCACACAATATGTGCAATTACTCCCACGTTGTTTAGCATTGTCTATTTAAAAAGTAAACAAAAATACAGAGACACTGGTTAATGAATTATAGTACCAACACACAGTACTATAAAATACCCCAATTCTCTTTGATTTGTATCCTTGAAGGTTACTTTTCTAAAAACGTTTTCACTTCTGCATGTAAGAACTTATGTACAGCATAAGAATAATTGTTAAAAACATCTAGTAAAAGTACGTTCAGATATTTCAGTGAAAGTTTCCAAATAACCACTAAACAACCATAAAAGTCACATTCTTTAGGTACTACAAATGCTTTGCTTTTTGGGCAGCAAGTTATGATGAACTAAAGGGGCATTTTGTGAGAAAAATTTCTTTTGTCTTTTCCATTCCAAAAAATCAATATCCTTTTGTTTCGTAAAACAGGTGAAACTAGTCTCCATACTTTCCATCATATTACTCTGTATGGCTGAGGACACAATCTGTGGCGAATTTTACAAAAATGCTATCTCCTCTCTCAATTATGGATAATTTTCCAAATCATATAAAATGAGGATTGAGAAGAATGGTGTGCATAAAAGTATTTAAAAGTGTTGATAAACAGTTGTTATGTAGGTCATTTTCACACACTCATCATGACCCGAGTTCAATTAGTCTAGAACATTCTCAAGGTCACTGCTCTTAATGACCTCACAACTTTGAATTCAATTAGTCATGTTTGGAATGTTCTGGAAATTTAATTAGTTGTGTAAGAGAGATAATTTTAGAACAGTAATTAGCATGTTAATAAAAGTTGTAGATTGTTCTTATATGCCCTTATGTAAGCACATGGGTATAAAAAGGGACGTGCACAGCTTCCAGTCAGACTTTTGGGATCGTGTCTCTTGTGTGTTACTAAACTCCAGCAGTAGTCATTCTCAAGACTTTTCAAGACCTTCACTGCCAACGCTGGATTTATACTCTGGACTTTGTGCAACTTCAAGCCTGCAAGCCAAGGACTGTTCATTCATTCAACAGACTGTTACAACTCTGAGACTGGAGCTTTGCCGTCCCAGCTGAGATAAGTAGTCTGTACACTTTTAAAGCTTGTACTCTATCCCTGACTTAACAATTAGTTTTATTTTCGTAATAAATTTTGTAAAAATAGTAATTTTAAACGGAAACTGCAGAGTTCACCATTTTGTTCGTTTTCTCTGCACGTAACAAATTGGGGGCTTGTCCGGAATCCGAATATTTTGAGCCGTTTGACGACATTTTGCCTGCCTTTTCAAAACTACTGTATACTGTGAACTCAGCGAAATTCAATCATGGCGGAATTCAAGCCAGACGAATTTATGGATGACCTTGATCAGGACACATTTAATTCCCTCAGAAAAGACAACCTTATAGTACTGGCAAATATCCTTAAAGTAGAAGTCAAAAGATCTATGCGCAAGAGGGAAATAAAGTACCATATTGCAAAACATTTAGTTGATTTTTGACAATTTGAGGAATCCACCCTGAAAGATTATAAGCCCGAGCCTACCTCTGAACTCAGAAAATTAGAAATGCAGACAAATTTGGAGATCAAGAAACTAGAATTACAAATGAGAGAGAAAGAATTACCAATGGAAGAAAGACAAAGAGATAAAGAATTACATTTAGAAGAACAGCAATTACAGGTAGAAATGAAACGTTTAGAGCTTGGACAGTCAGGAAAATTCTTCGCTTCAGACAATTTTGACATCACTAAGCATTTCAGGTTAGTTCCCCCTTTCAAGAAAAGGATGTTGATAAATATTTCCTTCATTTTGAGAAAATTGCTCAGAGTCTGAATTGGCCTAAGGAGTCCTGGTCTATGCTTTTGCAGAGTGCTTTGGTGGGTAAAGCCAGATAAATTTACATTCAGTTGTCAGTAGAGCAGGTTTTAGATTATGATTCTGTGAAGGAATTAATTCTCAAGGGCTATGAGTTGGTGCCTGAAGCTTACCGTCAGAAATTTAGGGACTGTGAGAAAGCAAAGGATCAAACTTATTTTGAATTTGCTCAAACAAAAGAACAACTGTTTGATCGTTAGTGTTCTTCTGAAACAAATTAGTCAGAATTATGACAAATTACGACAGCTTGTTTTGATTTGAGGAATTTAAGAGGTGCAATCGGAGTGATATCAAGACGTTTATCAATGAGCAAAAGGCAGATACATTGGAGGTTGCTGCACGTTTGGCCGATGATTATTCATTGACCCACAAATCTTCATTTCTCAGCAAACCATCCCAGTCCTTTTCCTACAGAAACAATGCAGGTAAATTTAACTCGTCCTTTTCTTCCAAGAATTTTTCAAAGGAGAGTAGAAAATCAAATGACAACAGTTCACAGAGTACAAGTAACACTTCGACACCATCAGATCCCAAGTCTCAATCTCCTTCTGACAGACAGTTCGGTACACTTTCTTGTAACTATTGTAAGAAAGACGGCCATTTAATGTGAGATTGTTTCAAACCGAAAAGAAAACGTGAAGGTCAAAGTGGTCAAAGTGGATCTAAGCCAACCGGCTTTATTTCTTTATCAACTCAATTAGAGTTTAATAATGTGTGTAACACATTTTCTGAGGTTAAACCCCTCTCATCCCCAATTAATGAGGTCAAGGTCAATTCTATTTAAGGATAGCATTATGGGTATTTCGAACCATTTATTCATGATGGTTTTACATCACTTTCTAGTGATTTCTCTTACGCTACCCCTGTCAAAATTTAAGAGATACCGGGGCGTCCCAGTCTCTTTTGTTGGCAGATACCCTGCCGTTTTCTGAAAAGTCATTTTCAGGTTCTAAAGTTCTTATTAAGGGGGTAGATTGTAATGACTACATTCCTGTTCCTCTCCATAATGTTTATTTTTCTTCGGACTTTGTTTCTTGACCTGTGACTTTAGGTATTAGGCCTTTTTTGCCTTTTGAAGGGATTCACCTTCTTCTTGGAAACGATCTTGCCGGGGACAATGTCATTACTAATCCACTTGTGACTGATAATCCTAGTTAAGATCAGAAACCAGAGCCAATTGAAAAGGAAATTCCCGTCTTTTTCCTTCATGTGCTATTACTCGAGCCATGTCAAAGAAAACTTCTGAGAATCAAAATACTCTCAAAAAATGTCACAGATGTTGACTTAAATGACACCTTTCTCAGTATGGTGTTTGACACGGATCATTCCGTTATCCCTCGTGGATTTGAAACTTCCAGTAAAACTTCTGCTGACCAAAGTCAGACATTTTCTAGATAAATCTCATTGCAGAACAACACAAAGACCCATATATTTTGTCTTTGTTTGACAGGGTAGATGATGAAGGTAAAACTTCAGATAGCCCTGTTTCCTATCATGCAAAATCTGGTATTCTCATGCGTAAATGGAGACCTCCAGACGTTTTGGTTGATGACGATTGGGCTATAAAAGCATCAAATTGTGGTTCCAAAGCCCTTTCATGCTGAAATATTGCGCCTGGCCCATGAAACGCCCTGGGGTGGTCATTTGGGAGTAAGGACAACTTATCATAAAATTCTCAGTCACTTTTATTGGCCTAATCTCAGGCAGGATGTAGCACATTTCTGTAAAACTTGTCACACATGTCAAATGGTAGGAAAGCCAAATCAGACCCTTCAAAAGGCCCCTTTACAGCCAATTCCTGCATTTCAAGAACCATTAGTAGGATTCTAACAGACTGTGTTAGGCCCCTACCAAAAACAAGATCAGGAAATGAGTACATGTTGACAATTATGTGTACATCAACTCGGTTCCCAGAAGCCATACCACTGAGAAACATAAAGACAAAGACTATAGTGAGAGTTTTAGTCAAATTTTTCACTTTATTCGGCCTCCCTAAATGTGTCCAGTCCGATCAAGGCTCCAACTTTATGTCTGGTATTTTTCAACAAGTAATGGATCAGCTATGCATTAAACAGTATAGGTCATTCACCTATCATCCAGAAAGTCAGGGTGCTCTTGAGCGATTCATCAAACTTTGAAAAACGTGATTAGGACCTACTGTTTTGACACAGAGAAGCACTGGGATGAAGGAATTCATTTTCTGCTCTTTGCTGTTAGAGAGTCAATTCAAGAGTCTCTTGGTTTTAGCCCATTTGAGCTTATATTTGGACATACAGTCCGTGGCCCACTTAAGCTCGTTAAAGAGAAATTCCTATCAGACGACGATGATTGTCTGAATATTTTACAATATGTGTCAGATTTTCGTACAAAACTCTCTAAAGCATGTGAATTAGCCAGAGAAAACCTTGAGTCATCTCAGCAGTCAATGAAAATCAAATATGATAAAAACACCTCAAAACGGAAATTTGAACCAGGTCAAAAAGTTCTTGTGCTACTTCCAATTCCTGGCAAACCACTCCATGCTCGTTACTTTGACCATACCTAATTGATAAAAAATTGAGTGATTTAAATTACATCATAATAACACCTGACAGGCGAAAACAAATACAGCGATGTCACATAAATATGCTTTAGCCATATTTGGATAGGGATAATCCTACTATAGCACAGCCTGTCAGTGCAGTCAGTTCAAAATATTATGAAGATAGTAATACTGAAACTGACTTGAGTGAAAATACTCTAAATTCAAAGCTGGGCTCGGTCAAGCTTCAGAACTCAGAAATCCTGGAGAATCTGGAGTCTACAAAATTGGCACACCTCCAGCCGTCACAACAACAACAGGTGAAAGAACTGCTCCATGAATACAAACACCTGTTTCAAGATGTTCCAACAAGGACAAACATCATCTATCATGACGTTGATATTGGGGACAGTAAGCCTGTAAAACAACATCCATACAGACTGAATCCAACAAAAGCGAAATATCTCCAGGAAGAAGTCAAATACCTGCTGGAAAATGACTTTATTGAACCCAATAAAAGTAACTGGAGTTCGCCGTGCATACTTGTTCCCAAATCAGATCATAGTTATCGTATGTGCATGGACTATAGGCAAGTCAACACTTTAACAAAGACAGACACTTTCCCAATCCTGAGGATTGATGACTGCATCGACCGAGTTGGAAAAGCCAAGTATGTGACGAAATTTGACCTACTGAAGGGATTTTGGCAAGTCATAAATAGTGTTTTGATTTATTGTTCTTAAAGGCCTCCGGCCCATATTACAGATTTCAATGGAAAATACAATGGAAAGTAAGAAAGCGAGAGTACAGTCAATATCTACAGGCATTCATTTTCTCGTCTTTGTTGCCTTGCACACAAATAATGCCATTTTAAAAATTACCATACCGTTTGAAGATGACAAAGTGAGTAAAATTTTTGATTTGTTGGGAATGTATATGACCACCTGGGTAAATATCTGCAACGTAAGTTCTGATACAGAGGGCAGACACAAATAAAATGATATTCATCCTCAATCTCGGAGGATCCACAAACTCTACAAATTCTTTCTTCATATTCAAGACCTTCGCCCGCCCTTCCTCGACTTCCAACCCTAAACAACACATTCTCAGGGAAGCAAGAGCCTTCTTTAGTTTAAAGTCCATATCTGATCTTATGTAATTTTCTGTATGAAACAGAGTCTTAAAATTACAATACAGACGAAGTTTGTTTTTACTGCAAATATCCGAGAACCACTCCTGTTTATACATATCTATTGCTCTTGTCATAAAATAATTAAGAAATAGGTTGAAATCACCAGGGCCCTGCCAAAGCCAAACTTCCTCAAAGCCATGTTCATACAAAAGATGTTTGACATGAGTTGCCCAGGACACTTTGTTGTTTTTATCGAGTGTTACTGCAAGATCATAGGCATGTTTTGTTATTCTGTTCCCTGGCATTGACAAAAGTTTAAACCAATATGAAATGTCTTTTTTATAGGTGGAAATATAAACTGGTAGTTTCCCACAATCCCCTAGAATACAGGCATCAGGGTTAGACGACTTGACACCCAAAAATGTTTTAAAATACTTGAGTTGCACTCTTTCAGCAAAGTGATACATATCATAACCTCATAATTCTGCTCCGTATGTTAAAACTGGCAATATCATTGTATCAAAAAGCTTGCAACATTCACTAAAAGGTAAGGTACCAGTATTTCTAATCATACAAAAAATACATCCCATTGATTTTCTGGCTTGGTCTGCCAGCGTGCCAACGGCTTTACTCCAAACATTTCTACTTGATAACATTAAGCCTAGATATTTGTAGTAACTGACAATAGTAATTTTTTGTCTATTTAGAAACCAATTTTCATTTTTTAACTACCCCTCCTCGTCGGAAAACAATAATTTGTGTCTTATTCATATTTACAGAAAGTTTCCATTTCTGACAGAAAGATTCCAATACTCTAATAAGTCTTTGTAAGCCAATTGGGGTATCACTAAAAATGGCAACATCATCGGCGTATAAAAGAGCAAACAAATCATACAATTCTTGTGTAAGTTGAATACCACCATATCCTGAACTCATCAACATAGCATTTAACTCATTAATAAAGAGCGAGAACAAAAAAGGGCTTAACATACAGCCTTGCCGTACTCCGACCGAGCAATGAAAGAAATCGGTTACTCCTTGATTAGCCTTTACACAAGATTTAACTTCATTATACATAGATTTTAAAATGTTGTACATTTTGCCCCCTACTCCCTCTACACAGAGTCTATATAACAAAAGGTGATGATTTACAGAGTCAAAGGCTTTACTGAAATCCACAAATAAACAGTAGAAACGGCCCTTTCGTTTAGTTAGGTATTTCAGTACCATGACATGCAGAATAAAAACATTATCAACAGTACTAAATCCATTTCTAAATCCTGCCTGACACTCAGTAATAGAACCTTTCATGTCAGCCCACCTGACCAATCTCTGGTTCAAAATATAAGTAAAGATTTTCGCCAAGCAGTTTAATAGAGTAATACCTCTGAAATTGTTTGGATCTTGAACACTACCTTTCTTGTGAAGTGGTACAATAATCCCTTTGCTCCATTCACTTGGAAACACACCGGTGTCAAAAATAACATTAAACATGAAATCCAGGAGCGGAATTAGACTGACTTTTGCATTTTGATAAAACTCATTTGGGATACCATCCGGGCCTGGAGATTTATTACCTTTCAAATTATCAAGTGCCAGTTTAATTTCTGTAATAGTAATTTTCCCATTAAGTATATCGTCAAAGATATTATCTTCTCCTGGTACTTGGTCTACATTTGCTAAAAAGTCTTCCACTGTAATATCAAACATAGTTCTATCACATTGAGGATTATGCAGTGATTTAAAATGATTTATCCAATCTAGAGGCGAAATATTCGGTGCTCGCTTTGCAGCCCTGTAAAACGTTTGACTTGTTTGCAAATGATACCCTGACCAATGTTCCTACAAAAATCATTTCTGAACTCATCTTTGTTAACTCTACAAATGGTTTTAAAATGTGACTTCCGTTCCTTATAAATATTTAAACTTTCCCTGTCATTTGAATTTCGAAAATGCCTAAGCGCTTTGTACATTTCTCTCTTTGCCGATTCACAATCTTTGCTGAACCATTTGGGTTGCAGGCTTCTACAGTCACAAGGATCGTGCTCGTGGAATATCCGCCTTTGTTACACCAGACGGATTGTTCTAGTACAAGGTGATGCCATTCAGAATGAAGAACTCTCTGGCAACGTTCTAACGGATGATCAACGACGTCATATCTGGGCTAAACGGATGTGCAGCTTACGATGATAACGTCGTCCTGTATAGTGACACCTGGGAGGAACACATCAAGCTCATGCGTAAGTTCTTTGAGACTGAGCAAAGCAATGTTGACTGTCAACCTTGCCAAATCTGAGTTTTGTTGGGCGAGGGTGACTTACCTCGGACATACTGTAGGACAGGGTGAGGTAAAACCTGTTGATGCCAAAATCAGTGCCATTTCAAGTTTTCCATACCAAACTGCAAACGACAATTGATGCACTTTCTCGGTATGGCTGGTTACTACAGAAAATTCTGTCCAAATTTCTCCACAATTACTGAGCCTTTGACAAACTTACTTAAAAAGAAAGTAAAGTTTGTTTGGTCAGAACAATGCCAACAGGCATTTGATACACTTAAAGCCATACTGCAAAGTGCCCCAGTGTTGTCTGCACCAGATTTCACTTTGCCATTCAAATTAGCTGTAGATACTAGTGATACGGCTGCTGGTGCTGTTTTATTGCAAGAGGATAGTCATGGGATAGATCATCCTGTTTGCTATTTTTCACGCAAATTTAACAAATCCCAGAGAAACAACTCTACAATTGAAAAAGAGTGTTTATCTTTGATATTAGCTTTACAACATTTTGAAGTTTATATTACTTCTTCAACTCAGGCAATAGTGGTTTATAATCACAACTCTCTTGTTTTTCTTCAGAATTTTAAAGGCAAAAATCAGAGATTGCTAAGAAGGAGTTTAATGTTACAGGAGTTTAATCTTGACATTAGACATATCAAAGGCAGAGACAATTTAATTGCAGACTGTCTCTCTCGTATTTAGAGTTTATTGTTGTTCACACTCTTAAGATTACATTTGTAAAAGAAATTTTTTTTTCTTTGAAAAATTTTCCTTTTGAAGATGGGATGTGCCGTATGTTGTGGGTTCGAATCCGATTGAAAACTATCCGAATTATGTAGGTCATTTTCACACACTCATCATGACCTGAGTTCAATTAGTCTAGAACATTCTCAAGGTCACTGCCCTTAATGACCTCACAACCTTGAATTCAATTAGTCATGTTTGGAATGTTCTGGAATTTAATTAGTTGTGTAAGAGAGATAATTTTAGAACAGTAATTAGCATGTCAATAAAAGTTGTAGATTGTTCTTATATGCCCTTATGTAAGCACATGGGTATAAAAAGTGACGTGCACAGCTTCCAGTCAGACTTTTGGGATCATGTCTCTTGTGTTTTACTAAACTCCAGCAGTAATCATTCTCAAGACTTTTCAAGACCTTCACTGCCAACGCTGGATTTATACTCTGGACTTTGTGCAACTTCAAGCCTGCAAGCCAAAGGACTGTTCATTCATCTGACAGACTGTTACAACTCTGAGACTGGAGCTTTGCCATCCCAGCTGATATAAGTAGTCTGCACACTTTTAAAGCTTGTACTCTATCCCTGACTTAACAACTAGTTTTATTTTCGTAATAAATTTTGTTTAAACGTTAACTGCTGAGTTCACCCTTTTGTTCGTTTTCTCTGCACGTAACACAGTCTTTGAATTTGGTCTTCTCATGGTAGACTTCACTGAGGAATATCCGATGATACAAGTCATAATGAATTATGGAAAATCTACAGTACTGTGCAACAACCAATAATAACCAACGCTCTGTTCTCGATTATATCATAATCTCTGATAAAACTACAAAATTCATGGTGGATGATGACATGAATTATCATCTAGGGAGTGATCATAATGTTTTACTTTTATCTTTAAATTTAAATGAAAATCCCTTTCAAGAGCCTATTGAGAAAAAAGAAAGGTGGAATCTTAATTATGACCCAGACTGGGATCTGTTTGAAGCATCAGTAAGGGATGTTTTTGGTGACTGGACTATTGATGAAAATGAAAAGAATCCAAATTCACTATGGGAAGCTTGGAAAAACAATTTAATTGATGTTGCACAGAATTGTATTGGTAAAAGAGTTGTTGGGAAAGGAGGTAAAGGATGGTGGGACAAAGAGATTGAAAATGCCATAAAACACAGGAGAGATGCCTGTAGGAAGTATAGGCATTGGGCAAAAAGCACGAATGATAATAAAAATGAGTGCACTGGGAATAAACTCTGGTCCACCTATATTGATAATAAGAAAAAAGCAAGTGATTTAATTAATTCAAAAATCTCAGAATACCAAATTAAAAGAAGTCTTGATATAGCCAAAGCCGGAGGAAAATCCTCCAAGTTGTTTTGGAAAAATTTGAAAGGCCCAAAACAACCAGCCAGACAGGTGTGTATCTATGATACTCTAAACGGCAATAGACACATCACTAGTAATAAGACAAAAATAAGAGATAACATCAGGTATTATTGGAATACGTTAGGTAAAATGTATACAGCTTTAGATGCTACTGTAGATGACAGAAACATTTTTTGTGATCAAATTTTGTATGAGTTGAATGAAATAAGAGAGTCAGACAAAAATGTTTCACATTGTAATGATGATTGTCCGGTGATTGACACCATTGAAATAACACAAGCTGATGTAGAACAAGCAATTGCTCAATGCAAGAATGGCAAATCTTGTGGGCCAGATGACATACCTAATGAGTTCTTGAAAAAGGGTGGCAAAAGTATGGCTCAGTCGTTGACCTACCTGTTTAATGCTCTAAAAAACTTGAGAAAAATTCCTGATGAATGGAAGCAAGGAACAGTTATACCAATTCACAAAAAGGGAGATTTGAAAGATTTGAACAACTATCGTGGCATAACTTTAAATTCTTGTGTTTCAAAACTATATTAAAAAATTATTGAAACAAAATTAAGAGGCTTTATTGAAAATAATAATATACTCGGAGAAATCAAGGGAGGTTTTCGAAGTAACAGACGATGTGAGGACAACATTTTTACTTTGAAGGGTATAGCTGCCTTGAGGAAGTCAATGAATAAGTCAACATATGTAGCTTTTTTAGACTTCTCTAAAGCGTTCGAACGGGTATGGCGTGATGGTTTGAGAGTGATTTTATGGAAAGTAGGTATAAGAGGGAAATTATTGATGACATGTATGATAGGGTGCTTACTAAAGTTAACTTTAATGACATTGAAACAGATTATTTTGAAACTACTGAAGGAGTAAAACAAGGGTGTGTTCTCAGCCCTTTGCTTTTTTCAATTTATATTTAATGAATTTGCAAAAATGCTTAATGATTCAAATCTAGGTGTTCACATTGATAAGCACTTGATACCAGGGCTTTTTTTGGGCTGATGATGTTGCTTTGATAGCAAATAATCACAAAGATTTACAAACTCTTTTAAACATCGCTAATAACTTTGCAGAAAAATGGAAATTAACATTTAATCAACAGAAGTCAGAAATTATGTACTTTGGAAGGAAATGCATACTAAAGATACAGTTTGGAAATTAGGTGATTTAATATTGAAAGAAAGCAATTCATATAATTATTTAGGCGTGACTATCACAAGATCATTAAAAGATCATGAACATTTTAATATGATTTACAAAAAAGGAATGAAATTGATTGCATACTGTAAATCACTCATTAATCACCATAATAGTTTTAAACCGTTTTCAATATGGTGATGTTCTATGGACCAATATTGTTTTACCATCAATCAGCTATGGAAGCAGTGTATGGTTGTTAAAAAGTAAGGAAGACATTAGGAAATTGAGGAGTTTACAATACCAATTTGGAGAATTTCTGTTTAAAGAAAATAAAAACGTTGCCAGCTCTGCAGTGTTAGGTGATCTTGGCTGGATGGATATTCACAATTTGCTTGATAGATCACGTGTAAATTACCTAGTTAGATTACAAAAAATGGACAATGATAGGTGGACCAAAGTAGTCTTATTGCTCTCAATAAATCATATCAAAGTAATGCTAAGTTGGTATGGAATTGGCCAACGTATGTACATGATATTCTAATTGACAATGGATTAGATCATCTCTATCAATCAGACCCTCCAATGAATGCAAGATGGCTGACTAGTTTCAGAACAATCAATAACCATAATGTTTTGGTTTCGTTCAAACAAACCATTGAGAATATGAAATCCTTGCAACACTATTCCTGGATTAAAAAAGATATTACACGAGAAAATTATGTGAATGATCCTCAAGATCATCATGGTGTTTCTTTATTTTTTAAATTAGAACAAACTCTATCGACCTTGAGGGATATAAACTCAACTGGGCAAATTATAAAGGTAATGGAAAATGTAAACTTTGTTGTGATGAAATAGAAGACACTTACCACTTTCTTTTTACATGTAATTACTTCACTGATAAGAGAAATTCCTTTTACCTGCATTTAAATGAGGTGTTTTCAGAATTTGGTAACAGCACTTTTATAAATAAGTTCCACTCTGGGAGCTTGAATTTTAGGTTCAATATTTATTTAGCAATACCTTGTGGGAGATAAACCACAACTTGGGAGAAAATGTCTCAAAATTGACCAAGACATACATAAAAACTGCCCTTAAAGACTCATCATTGATTTCTGTTTAAAGATGGACTCTTTTCCTTTGCGTCTTCTTGTTTGTTTGTGTGTGTTTGTTTTGTATTTAATGACACTGCTTTTTCTGCAGTTTTTGCTTTTTACACCGTTTCAAAGGTAATTGAATAAATAAATAAATAAATAAATAAATAATGATATTAGCTTACTTGCCTTTGTTAATTATGTAATTTGCTGAATATACTAACATGATGCCCTGAGAGGCATTGGCTTAATAATGTTTATTTAGCAAAATATGTCATAGGCAATCACAACAAGCGAGCTCTCGGTTAGGTTATTGCCGCAAAATGTTGTGTGACCTCGAATAATGAAAGCTTTCGGCCAGGATCCTGTATTTTCGGAATATAATATATTATTACACCTCACTCATCCAGCGTGCACTGCCATTGGTTAACCACGACTCACGTGACATGTAAAAGAACGTGATGATGCTCACTGCGAATGTGATGATATCCTCTGCGAACTTGATGATGCCCTCTGCATTTGATATTACATGGATGACGTCATTTTACTTACTGCACGTCCTTTCTGCGCAAAACAATTGTCGTTCGCTGCTTGTTGTACTTGCAGTCGGCAACTTATGGCTCCGAAACGTCATGCAGAGCTGTCACCGGCACAGTTAGACGATACTTTGATGCAAGTAAACAGCAAACGAACGAACATGGCAACAATGAATGCAATTTCTGTGTTCAGCGTATGCAAGCAACAAATTGGATACGCCACCGAGGAAATCGGCAAACTTTAGCGGCAACCCTAGACTCGGCACTGACAACATTTTATGCTGAGGTCCGAACTCAGAAGGCGAACTGTACTCGAAGAAGTCTTTGTGTTTTTGTTTGTTCGGTGTAATAAAAATAATTAAACATGAGAGCTTAGGCAATATCACGATTTTTTGCCTGCCCTCGGGCTGGTGGTCATGATCGAAATACTGATGATCAGTATTTCGATCATGACCACCATCCCTTGGGCAGGCAATAAATCGTGATATTGCCCTCGCTCTCATGTGTTATTATTTAAATATATCCCACCAAATAAACGCGTGTCATTTTTAGCTCACGTGTGTAAACACGTGGGCTATTGTCATAGCGATGTCTGTCTGTCTGTCCGTGTGTGTGTGTGTCTGTCTGTCTGTCTGTTTACACGATAACTCAAAAACGCCTGAACGGATTCAAGTCAGATCTGGTACACAGGTACCATATGCTACTTGCAAGATCTGATTAGATTTTGGTTAGTGTGGCTTGCATATTAATGAAGTTATGCAATATCGTTTTTTCCGTACAATGGTTTCCCTATGGAGACGGTAATGACAGTGTAGACATATATCAAGAAATACTGCACAAAATTTCATGAAACTTTTCACAGATGACAATCTCAGAACATTATGATGATACTGTGAGTATCATGTCAATTACCTTCTCATTTGCATATTTAATGAACTTTTGTTATCAATGAGATAACTCTGAAATTCCTGCACCAAACTTGATGATACTTGCAACAAATATTGATCTGATATATATCTCATTATACTTAGAAGCATTGGACAGTGTCTAGTTAATAAATAGGTCATTTGCATATTTATGAAGTTTTGTAATTAGTCATACAACTTCGATATAACTTCACCAAATGTAATGAAATCTGCTGCAGATACTGATCTGACTGATATCTAACTGTAGTGTAAAGCATTTAGTAGTGTGAAATTAATTAAGGGTTCATTTGCATATTTAATGAATTTTGTAATTAGGTATATAACTCTGAAATTACGGAACCCAAGTCTTTGAAATTGGGTACAGATATTGTTTTGATAAATATCTAATTGTACTGAGAAGCATTTGGCAGTGTCAAGTTAACGAATAGGTCATTTGCATATTTTATGAAGTTTTGTAATTAGTGGTATAACTCCAAAATAACTGCACCAAATGTTATGAAATCTGCTGCAGATACTGATCCGACAGATATCTAATTGTGGTGTAGAGCATTTACTTGTGTGAAGTTAATTAAGGGTTTATTTGCATATTTAATGAACTTTGTAATTAGTGATATTACTCCAAAATTACAGCGTTTAATTTGATGAAACTTGCTACAGATGTTGATCTGATAAATATCTAATTGTACTGAGAAGCATTGAACAGTGTCAAGTTAATAATTAGCTCATTTGCATATTTCATGAAGTTTTATAAGTAGTCATATTACTCCGAAATAACTGCATCAAATGTGATGAAAACTGCTGCATATAATGATCTGACAGATATCTGTGTTGTAAAGCATTTAGTAGTGTAAAGTTAATTAAGGGTTCATTTGCATATTTCATAAACTTTGTAATTAGGTATATAACTCTGAAATTACGGCACCAAATTTTGTTAAACGTGCTACAGACATTGATTTGATAAATATTTAGTTGTGCTTTGAATCATTGAACAGTGTCAAGTTAATATAGGGATTATTTGCATATTTAATGAACTTTGTAATTAGTGACATTACTCTAAAATCACTGCACTAAATTAAATAAAACGTGCTACAAATGTTGATCTGATGGATATCTAATTGTCCCATGAAGCATTGAGCAGTGTCAAGTTAATTAACAGCTCATTTGCATATTAAATAAAGTTTTGTAATAAGTGATTAAAATCTCAGAGTACTGTGCGATGTGGAAAAAAACCTGCTTCATTTAGTGATAACATATATATATCTTATTGTTCTGTGAAGCGTACTACTATTAATGAACCTGTTGTAAAACACGTGAGCATATTCAGTTCATATCTGGTAAAATGTTTCCTTTATCCCTGATTACAAAAAATCTTTTATTAGATTAGCAACTTCTGTATATGTATACCCCTTTGAGTCACGATCTATTGTGTACAATGTGACATAATGCTATGTCATAATTATTCATGAGCGGTCTTTACTATTCATGATACCAAATATATTTGTCCTAGCCTAAAGTGTACTGGTCAGTCTCCAACTTATCATCATTTTATGTACAATAGCATAGTGTTTAGTCGGATAAAATACCATCTTAGGGAGTGTTCAGTTATTACGGCCTGGGGTGGGCCGGCAAAATCCAGGGGTGGGGGGTCACCTTCAATTTGAAAACTGCAAAGGGGTCATGTATTTTTCAAACAGCTCAAAGGGGTCACTTAATTTTCATAAGTATGATTCTAATGATTCGCTTCATGATTTCATCCTCTGAAGTAATTTAACTGTAAAGTTGAACAAAAGAATAATTACATGTATCTGTCACATAAACATCTTGACTAGGTAACTCTGAGGCTTTTCTTATTGTAAATCGAGCTCACTGTGGGCAATGAACAATTCCTATTACTTACATATCAGATATGTAGCAAGTTTTGTCAGGAAATTGTTTAACAGTTACCTAATGACTACTAGTACAATGAAAAGTGAAATTATACTTTGAGGTGAAATTCCAATAGTTGTTGTCAACATCTGAACTTTCAAATACCCTATTTGAATCGAGTACATTTGTATCAATTATCAAAAACTTATAAAAGCACAAATTAATTTAGTCTAGCATTGTAAAAAAAATATTCATAGTTTTCTACCACCCTAGTGTAATCAAGTACATTGATATTAATAATCAAGAGTACATAAACAAACAGATTAACCTATTTTTGTATTTGAAAAAAAAAATATTTATAATTCCTCATAGACTCCCATGTATAGTGGATGGATATTTCAGTGAAATTCCAAAATCAGATTTCTTGTACACATAATATGCACCTTTAACCGTTATATTCTAATCAACTACAATTATATTAATTATTCAACGTCTGTATATGCACAATTATATCAAGTTTTTCATTGGAAAAAATTAATCACAATTTTACCACAGACTCCCACGTATAGATAGTTGATGAACAATTTTGGTGACATTCTAAAGTCAAAATTTTGTCCACATGCCAGTTGTAACACCCTATTCCGATCAAGTACTTTTATGTCAATTATCAAATATCTAAAAATGCATAGATATAGTTTTGTATTGATAAAGTATTATATAATTTTCTCATAGACTACTATTTAAAGTGAATCATTATAGTCAACAACTGATTATCAAATCCAAATATCTACATTTTGTACACACACACACTTGTGCAAATACTTTGCGACCCACCTGTTTTTCTGTCCAATCCCTTTGAGGGGTAATTTTAAAATTATAGCAAGTCAGAAGCTGAGCATTAAAAACTTGTGATTATGTAAAGAGGGTAATTTTAAAAAAAATCTGAAAATCTTGTTTTTTAGAATATACCCTCACCTCAATAGGTGTATGTGTGTGCAACTTTACTAAAGCAATGTGGGGGAGGGGGTCATGAAATTTTTGTCATCTTAAAAGGGGGTCATCAATTTTTTGTGCAATTGGTAGGGGGATTCACTTATTTTGACTGATGCGCAGGAAGATTTTGCCGGCCCACGCCTGGCCATAATATTGAACGCTCCCTTAGATTATAGTTCTCGCTGCCTTAAGTCATCCTTAATTCACTTCAACATCGGAATACCAGCCTTGCCGACCCAACACACTATCAAGCGATCGACAATACTTGCAGTTGATTAAGAAATCAGCTATGGCTAGTGTTTTTATTATACTTGTTTGAGTGGGCATCAGTAAAACCGGTGGTTGATACCATTATATTTTAGGGGAGATTAGGTAAGATAATTTTACTAACTACATCCGTGTGTGAGGTGTGCTATTGATTTAGTGATCTATGTCTGGTACTGTAGTAAGTTTTTCAAGTTTTGAATAGGGTAAAGATAAAGAGAAAATTAAGGAAGAGCCTAATGTTGACACATCAGGTGGATCAAGCAATAATGAATTAGCTGAAAGCCTCGTGCAAACAAGAATAAATCAGCTCAAATTGGTGTTGTATAACAAGAGCAGGCAAACCATGAGAAGCGTTTAGACTTTGAACGGATTATTTTAAATGCCTAAAAAGAAAAAACATGAGCAAGAACTACAGGCCAAAAGAGAAAAGTGCAAGCAGGATTTACAAATTTAAAAAAAATGACATAAAAATGAAGGAAGAGTCGCCTGACGATTATGGTGAGTTTAATGATTGGACCGCTAAACTCCCTCAAGTCCAGTAATTTGAAAATGTGGACACACATTGCGTACCTTGAGGGCTAGATCGAACAATTGGCATAAAATGATTTAGCCAAAATAGTTAGCTCCGACTCTTTTTGGTAAAGGTTTGGAGGTATATTCTAGATTGAAGGAAGACGAAGCCCTAGATTATGATAAGGTCAATGTTGCCATACTTAAGAAGTGTTAGCTTACCAGATAGAGTTAAATTTAGAGCTTGTAAACGCACAGTTACAAAGACATTCTGTATGTTAGGTGATATTATTGCCAATAGTTTTGACTGTTAAAAAGAAACAAGTGGGGTTCGGTCCTTAGGAGGGATGGAAAGTATGATTGGGTGCGTGAACTATTTATAATGGATCAAATAGTCATGGACGTGTTACGTGATCTCGACCATAACGTATGGAACCTAATAACTTAGTACAAATTTACCAATAACGTAGCTAATCGACGATATCATGGTAACGAACCGATAACTTTACTAATAACACATTAGATTGTCCTTATCAATGACGTATCATCAAATTTACCGATAATCTATCAATGAACCAATAACGGATTAACTCAATTGATAACAAAGAAAAGTCAACTAATTCTCCATTAAAACACCTATAACGTATCAATTACCTGATAATATCTTATTAGGCCATTCTTAGGGAGCGATATTTCGATCGAATTATAGATAGATACTAAAAAGATAGAGATAGATAGATAGATATACATATAGATAGATAGATAGATAGATAGATAGATAGATAGATGGATAGATAGATCGATCGATCGATTAATTAGATAAATTGGTCAATAGATAGATAGATCGAATTTTTATTTTTTTTGTTATCACACTGTCCCGTACTCATTTTTCTTTTTAGTGGCCCAGGTCTTAAGGCTAGGCAACTTGAGTTATTATTGCTCGAGTTCTTTTTTTAGTTGTATGACTAATTACAAAACTTCATAAAATATGCAATTGACCTATTTGTTAACTTGACACTGCCAAATGCTTCTCAGTACAATTAGATATTTATCAGAACAACATCTGATCTGAATCTGTTCAGGCGTTTTTAGCTCACGTGTGTAAACACGAGGGATAATGTCATAGCAATGTCTGTCTGTCTGTCCGTGTGTGTTTGTGTGTGTATGTAAGTGTGTGTGTGTGTGTCTGTCTGTCTGTCTTTCTGTCTGTCTGTCTGTCTGTATGTCTGTTTACACGATAACTCAAAAACGCCTGAACGGATTCAAGTCAGCTTTAGTAGACAAGTACCATATGCTACGTGCAATAACTGATTAGATTTCGCTTAGTGTGGTGTGCACATTCATGAAGTTATGTAATATTGTTTTTTCCGTACAGTGGTTTCCCTATGGAGACGGTAATGGCAGTGTAGACATATATCAAGAAATACAGCACAAAATTTCATGAAACTTTTCACAGATGACAATCTCAGAACATTGTCATGATACTGTGTGTCATGTAAATTATCTTCTCATTTGCATATTTAATGAACCTTTGTTATTAGTGAGATAACTCTGAAATTCCTGCACTAACTTGATGATACTTGCAACAAATATTGATCTGATATATCTTATTATACTTAGAGGTATTGGGCAGTGTCAAGTTAATAATAGCTCTTTTGCATTTTGATGAAGTTTTGTAATTCGTCATATAATTCAGATATAACTGCGCCAAATGTGATGAAATCTGCTGCAGATACTTATCCGACTGATATTTAAGTATGGTGTAAAGCATATGGTAGTGTGAAGTTAATTAAGGGTTCATTGCATATTTAATGAACTTTTTAGTTAGGTGTATAACGTTTACTCTAAAGTTACGGCATCCAAGTCAGTGAAAGTGGGTACAGATGTTGCTCTGATAAATTTCTAATTATACTGAGAAACATTTGGCAGTTTCAAGTTAACAAATAGGTCATTTGCATATTTTATGAAGTTTTGTAATTAGTCATATAACTTCAAAATAACGGCACCAAATGTGATGAAATCTGCTGCAGATACTGATCTGACAGATATCTATTTGAGTTGTAAAGCATTTAGTAGTGTGAAGTTAATTAAGGGTTCATTTGCATATTTAATAAACTTTGTAATTAGGTATATAACTCTGAAATTACGGCACCAAATTTGGTGAAACGTGCTACAGATATTGATTTGATAAATTTTTAATAGTGCAATGAAACATTGAACAGTGTCAAGTTAATTAGGGCTCATTTGCATTTTTAATGAACTTTGTAATTAGTGATATTACTCTAAAATTACAGCATTAAATTAAATGAAACGTGCTACAAATGTTGATCTGATGGATATCTAATTGTCCCATGAAGCATTGAGCAGTGTCAAATTAATTAATAGCTCATTTGCATATTAAATAAAGTTTTGTAATTAGTGATTAAACTCTGAGAGTACTGTGCGAAGTTGATGAAACCTGCTACATATAGTGATATAACAGATATCGTATTGTTCTGTGAAGCGTACTACTATTAATGAACCTGTTGTAAAACACGTGGGCATATTCAGTTCATATCTGGTTGAGTTATAGTGTAAACAGACAGACGGACAGACACACACACACATTAACACACATGGACAGACAAATAGACATCGCTATGACATTAGCCTACGTTGTGAACAAATGAGCTAAAAAAACTGACATCCGACGCGGTCGTATAAATGTTTGTCTCGTGCGAAAGTCACTGACTAAAATATACACGCATGACCCCTAACCTTTAAACTCGAACTGGAACGTACGCGCATGCGTGTTGAATTTCGTGGGAGTAAGAAGGTTCAGTACCACCGCCAGCACAGTTTTGATTACCAAGCTGAGTACATGGATGAAGAATAAATAAAATAATAAAGAAAATAAATAAAAACCTTGCGTCAGCGCATCAATTTTAGAAGATATCTAGCTTGAAAAAACAAAAGTTTTTATTTATTTATTTTTTTTTTGCTTTTGGCTTAATGGTTGTTTTCAACTTTTACCCACGGGATTTTTTTAAATGATGGGGAAAGATTTATGTATAACAATTGGGAGAGTTGAACTATAAGATAGGAATCAGAAGTCAAAATCGTCCGGAATTGAAGTTTTACTCCTTAGGAAAGCGGGATGGGAAAGTCCTGTAACATGAAAAAAGGCGTCAATTGCGTAACTGTATACGTAGCAACTAAAATGAAAGCTGGTTGCAACCGCAGTACTAGCGTAGACCAGAGCAGTTGAAGGGACAAAAAAGTCTGGATAAAGTCGCATTTTTAGCTCGCGTGTTCACACGTGGGATAATATAATAGCGATGTCTGTCTGTCTGTCTGTTTACACGATAACTCATAAACGCGTGAACAGATTAAGTTCAGATTTAATGCACAGGTAACATATGCTGATTAGATTTTGGTTAGTATTGCTTGCATATTAATGAAGTTATGCAATATCATTTTTTCCATACAATGGTTTCCCCACGGATACGGAAATGATAGTGTAGACATATCAAGAAATACTGCACAAAATTTCATGAAACTTTTTACAGATGACAAGCTCGGAATATTATCATGGTACTGTGAGTGTCATGTCAATTATCTGCTCATTTGCATAGTTAATGAACTTTTGTTATTAGTGACATAATTCTGAAATTCCTGCACTAACCTTGATGATAAACGCAACAGATATTGATCTGATATATATCTAATTATATTTAGAAGCATTGGACAGTTTAAAGATAATAAACAGCTCATTTGCATATTTTATGATGTCTTATAATTAGGCATTTCACTCAGATACAACTGTACGAAATTTGATGAATTCTGCTACAGCACTGATCTAACTGACATCAAACTCTGGTAAAAGCACTTAGTAGTGTTAAGTTAATTAAGGGTTCATTTGCATATTTAACGAACTTCGTAATTAGGTATATACCTCTGAAATTACAGCACCCAAGTCAGTGTAATCTGGTAAAGATATTGATCTAATAAATATCTAATTGTACTGACAAACATTTGGCAGTGTCAAGGTAACAGGTTGCTCATTTGCATATGTTATGAAGTTATGTAACTAGTCATATAGCTCCGAAATAACTGCACAAATTGTGATGAAATCTGCTACAGATATTGATCCAACAGATATCTAATTGTGGTATAAAGCATTTAGATGTGTGGAGTTAATTAAGGGTTCATTTGCATATTTAATAAACTTTGTAATTATTGATATTACTCAAAAATTACAGCATTACATTTTATGAAACGTGCTACAGAAATCGATCTGATAAATATTTAATTGTAGTGAGAAGCATTGGACGTGTCAAGTTGATACTAGCTCATTTACATATTCAATAAAGTTTTATAACTAGTGATTCAACTCTGAGAGTCCTGTGCGAAAGTTGCTGAAACCTATTACGTATTATGTTATAACAGATATCTGATTGTTCCTTTTACCGCCTAACACGAGTGTCGATTATCTTGATATGGGTTTTCTTTATTGATAGGAATATTGAAAAATATAATGCAGTTAAACCTTGTCAGAGTTAGTTATTCTGGCAGTAGACTGCATACACGTTTTGTGTTATCAGAAGTCTCTCTTCTACTCCGCTCATTTTGCTCAATTCAACTACTGTCAGAATATCTGTCTTTGTTCTTGCGTTTTGGTTAGTGATTATCCTGAGGTGTGCAAATGTTGCGTTACATCTCCTTGCTCTATGTTTGTCAGTCACTTTAATATGAGACAGGTCAAAGGTACAATTGTTTTAAACAACTTCATAACAGTCAAAAAGTATGCAGTGATTCATGTCATACTGTACTATTTAATGTGTCCAGTGTGTCTGATAAATACATGTCGAATCACCAGCAGTCAATTTCAATGCTTGATAACTAAGTTTGTAATTTTCTCAAACTCAACGTCATTTCTTCCATTCAGGGGTCACATTAGTTGGTCAAGTTGTTTTGTTAATTACTGCTGAGTTTGTTTGTTGGATATCCAACATTCTTTGAAGCGCACTACTATTAAATAACTTGTTGAATAACACGTGAGCACCTTTAGTTCATATCTGGTCTTGGATTGAGATGATTATTCTGTGATGCAATTGGTTATATATGATCAAAAATGCAAAGCGTAAACGCGATTTAAAATTTTATTTGATCACAGTCCCTAGATGAAGGGACTAAGGTTTGACCTAATTGTAAGAGCATACGCACATAAACACACACTAGACTGGCATGGAAATCGCAATATCGTATTTTTATAAACATCTCTGTTCAACCAATACCAAAATAATAGCCTGAGTGAATATCAATCCGACGCAATTCTGATGAGCTTTATTATCATGTTGATAATTTCTGAACTCCGTTTCCTTCATAGGTAATAATGTTATATAAAACACATTATTCAGGGTCAGCCAACAAGCAGTTCACTTTAAAACAGTTTCCTTTCCACGAGAGAATAAATTAAATAGGACTAGAGATGTTAACTGACCGATTTTAAGTTCAAAGGGTAATAGCTCTTCACAGGGTGCCGTCCCAGGAAAAAGTCTGCTTCCCCTCCCTTACAAAATTCAATTTGACGACCTTGACACATTTATGCTGCTTCTCCTCCGTAAGGTAAGCTTCCATTTCTGATGACAAACAAATCGATTATCCCTGTTCCATAAAAAAACCTTTGAATCCTCATAATTAATTTTATTCGTATTATAAACAGATGAAAGACTTGTATATCAGCTCTCCTTAATTTTTTGCGCTTAGCCTGTATTTTATACTATGCGGTTGTTGGTGTACTCTTTAGCTACCGCGAGACACATCACTGCGTTTCCGCCGTATATCGTAAAAGTTATTGTCCTGTACAAGTTTACGAGCAATTTCCTCTCGCCAGTCGTTAATAACCGTTCTCAACGCCAATCATATGATCTCACCCAGCCCACAAACAAAATCTGCGACACATTAGTTAAAATACTGATTCACTTCCCTTATAAAATCCTCTGTCCTCAAAAATAAAAGGATTTCCTGCCCTTTTTGATAATCAAACCCGTCGGCTAGCTTAACCTGATAATTTAGCGTTATTTCAACTTTCGCCAAAGTACGGACAACAATAACGCTGTATTGGCCAATGGACCCCAGAACCACCATCACCCCACAAAATGAAGTGTCCATGAATTAACTAATTGCGTAACTTTGGATTCCGAGGCAGACAACTAAGGTTTTAAAATTTTTTGAGCGGATACTGACAAGCTCACGCGTCGGATGGGACTGTAGGAGACTTGTGAAATCTGCTTCTGAGGATTAATCTTTGATTACTGTGAAGATTTTGCGGTCATGTAACTGTCACTTGTCTCACCAATCAGATATTTTTCATTTATATATTTATCAACTACTTATCAGCTACGTTTTGTTGATTCTTTTCCGACAACAAGGCCTTACATGAGAAAAAATGCCGAGAGGTTTGACCGGTTGACCTCGCTGTTAATTTATGCAGAAAATTACAATAACAATGCTGTGGTCGAATGACGCAGTGCCTTGAGGGAGGGATCACCAGTGGTATATGGGGAGGAGTACCTTCCCGATGGTGATAAGTTGTGCAGATTACCGTCGCCTAGGTGACTGGCGTATACGCGTGCCAAAAGACACCTATGGTTGATTTCCTGTTGACCAGTCGGATGGCAGAGTTGCAAATACCTGGACTTAACCATTTGTTTTTTGTGGGTGTCGGTGGTACTTTGACAATATATGTAAAGATGCACATATATTGAGTTTATTGTCTTGTTTATGAGCGGCCAGTATTTCCAACAGCATAAATTATGTGCATTTGCCCTTGAAGGAATAAATAATTTTCGAATAAAACATCGCGAATGTAACTACATTCCTTAAGCTCGACGTACACTTAAGTGCCCCAAAGAACCATGAAATCGCCCGACTTTCGATTGAAGAGATGAGTTTTGCCAAACCGCGTATACAGAAAAGTGGCAGATGACTTTATTTTTAGAATCATAGACAGTATAGCGAGATGTAAAAAATGTGAAACAGGCTCCCCACCTAACTATCCTAAATGTTTTGTGTCGAGTTTGTGTTTGATTCGTTTCGAAAATGTGTTCCTACATTCTTATCCGATTGTTTGTGTTAATGAAATGTTTGTTTCGCTTTGGATATTTGTAGAGAAGTTTGGATTAGTGTGTACGGTAATGTTTTGTTTGTGTGGGGAAAGCTTATGGCCAGACGCAGCCGGACCTATGTTGTTACAAAAGTTGATAGAGTCGCCCTTTGACGCTTGCGTTTCGAAACCCGAGTGTGGTTTCTCATCAGTCGCAGTGTAGATTCTTTCCTTAGTTTGTGTTTGTGAAAATTTATTTTAATGCATTTTAGTGGTCTTGCTTTCCGATTAGCGAGGCAAGTATATTAATTTTGGTCACGTTGTGAGTCCGTTTGGTGGTTCGGTTTGTTTGTTCTATATTTCTTTACTTCGGTAAATTTTGTTTGACTGGTGTGTCTTTTAGATTTTTGCGGAGGTTTGTGAATTTTTAGGCAATAAGTACCACTGCGGGGTACGGATTTTATGTTTATTGGATCAAGATACTTACAAGTATCCTGGTTGATGTGCTTGTTCTCGTACATTTTAATTAATAGTTCGTTTACTTTGTTTACTGTTTGTTCTGACTTGTTGTGTATAATACTGAGTGTTACGTAATTGCCTTTCGCATTCGAGTACGTAATCGTTTGTGTTGACAATAACGAAAAACCGACCCTTGTCGAAGGGTTATTTTCCCAAAATTTGTCCAATGTTTGCAAGCTGGTTTATCGCGATTCTTTTGGCACGCGACATGTTTATTTCCTTGTTTGAAAGGGTATCTCTAGAAGTGCGAGTTTAAAAGCTTCAGATAGCTTTCAAGTTTTTGTTTTTTTTGTTGTTGTTGTGTCGTAGAGTCCAATTTGACTTTTCTTTGAATTGGTGTTGTTGCGATTGTTTGTGTCTCACGATGTAGCGTAGTCACATTATACGACTTTATTTGTGAAATCCTGAGGTGGTTTTATTCTGTTTGGTTTTGTTGGTGTCCGAATGAATTTTAAGGCTTTTGCCTAGTACTATTTTTCGGAGTTTCATAGTTTGAGCGATGATAGGTTGTTGTTGAATTTCATGTTGTTGTCGGCTTTTCTTTGAAAATAGCTGATTTATTTCCACGGCCATGTTTTCTGTTACGTTACTGTGATTGTTTATTTTGTATTTAATGTTGTGTTTCAATTGTTTGATATGTGTACGATTTTTGTTATTTCTTTTAAGTGTTTGTGTGTTCTATGTCATTTTATCGTATTTTTTGTAGTTCCCTTTTGGAGTATTTGGTGGCCCTGAAAAGGGCCGCTTGGTATGGGTTTTTGTTAGCGCTTGGCGCGTTTGTTTTGGCGATGAGCCTAGCTTTTTTATGCTTCTTTTCGCCGATTCGATGTGCTTGGTGAGTAGGTGTTTGCCGCCTTCTTGTCACTGTGTGTGCGTACATGGACAGTCTGCATAGCCCTTGAATGTGGTCTCGATTTTGATCAAACTTACAATTTAGGAGTATATACATCAAAACTGATAAATGATTTATGTGATTACTGTAGCTATAGATAGGCTACATTCAGGACGGGCAGCGACGGGCAGTAATTAGTAGGCAAAACAGGTGGTTTTCACCGTGGGCAGAACTCGGTGCAATGATACTGAACATTAATAGTAAGCCTGTCACCTTGAAGGTATGCTGTAGGTGAAACACCGTGGGTGGAGGGACGGTGGGTGAAACAAGGACTTCAAACACACGATGGTACAAACAACACCACAAGTGAAACGTACACATAGAAATACACGCGTTCTACGTTGTGCCCACCGGGCCACGCGATTAAAATATGACTGATACTGCTGGATAGTGTTAATTGGGTCGGTAAACAGTCAATTAATAGTTTAATTGACTACCTGGGTGATTGGCAGGTCGTGTCCAACGACGCATATGCAAAGCAGGCCAAAAGACAAAAGCCCCCAAAGTTATTGACAGCTGGCCAGGGGTCACCATGAATACGTAATGAAGCTTCACTACGCAGAAACTGCGTAGTCAAGCCCTTCTTAAACGGTCAAAACCTCTCGGCATTTTCCGGCATGAAATACGGCTAGTTTTCAATTGGGTTCTAACCCACATCATACGGCATCAGTCGCTTTATAGCGGAGAGGCCACAGAGAGAACCGCTCGGCTAAATCTCCACGCCCAAAAATGAGTGTTTCAATAGCCGACTGCAATTCATGCAAACACACGCCTTGATGCAAATACTGTATTGCCGATGCATCAGTTTTCGGTGCGGAGCTAAATCATAGATATCAACAGTGCTCAGTGAACGATGGCTTGAAGCATTGGACCAGGGCGATCTTCACCGCCCCTAAAACTACAGGCTGTTTTTTTCCAGTGAAAACCGACTGTTTTAGAGAAAGCCCGAAATGTCACAACCTTTAGAGTTTTACCTCTTTGACAGTACTCGCACCATACACGATGGACCATGAATTACAACATCGCTTCAACCCGTAATTCCAAACATTACTCCAGTTAATAGTATGCCGTAACCCATTTTGCCATGTTAACATACAGGCTGGCTGCATGAAATCAGCTAGCAATGCCTTATAAATATACTTAGTTTTTAAATCTTTAAGAAGTTTTTTCTTTTCATCCAAAATAATGTATTCTAGGCTACGTCGACATGTAACAAAAAGACCGTATGGAAGGTTCCACATGGTGTTACGTGTAAGACTTTGATTTTCATCATGTGGCTTAATACCATTCCATGATTTCAACACACTTTGATAAAATCTCGGCAGTTTGAAATAAAAACATTTAACATAATCTAACTTAAAATCTCATCTCTTAAAACAAAATGTTGTGTAGAAGGTTCAAAAAGATACACAGGAAAATTTTTCCAGCATGCTTCTATGCAGTTCTGTAAACGGTGAATCCACATGAAATGGAAGGATTTCACCTTCAAAAGTGAAAATTGGCATATTACAGCCTCCGGAAACAATTGACGAGGCCAACAATTACCTTTTAATCTGCCGATCCCTTTTGTAACAAAGCCATAAATTAATTTACCCACTGTTTGCACAATGTAATTTGGTACAACAATCATTGACGCTAGATATATCAGCTTAGATATAAACCAAGCGAGTTTACAATGAGAACTCTATCAAAGAAGATTGAATCTCTCTTTCCCCCATGAATTTAAAATATTTTCAAATTTTACAATTTTTGACTCCAAATTTAACTTTCACATTGCTTTTCATCCTACCCGAACGCAGTGTTGTCCTTAGAAGCCGGGTGCCGGGTAAATAACCAACCTAATTTTCATTTTCCCGGCTACTTTTAACGTAATTAGATTATTTTTATAGACCTATTAATTTCGGGATCGTACTGCCAGCTATTAGACGACACACGTACGATTATCAGTTTCGCGACCCCTTCCCCACTTGGAACAAATATAAATAATTTGTGGATTTTTGAGCCCAATCTTTTACTTGCTGAATAGTGTGATTGGCTGACGGACGCGCCTATGGTGTTGCCTTTGTTACGAGCAGCGTGATTGGTTTGATTAATATGAAGGTCATCTTAGGTCATCTTTAACGATGGTGTGAAAAAATTGGCCACTGGCACCTTGCCGATGGAATATTTCTTCCCGAAGGAGGCCCGTTCAAAAAGTATTACTTGATTCCTACGATACATTGAGTTTATGTATAACAACTTCAATTTCCCTACATTTGTGAGAGAAAAGAACCGAAAAGATGTGATTTGGATCGGCTATTCGAATTCACGAAACTGGCAGGCTGGTTTTCCACCACCGCGCTGGCTGCCAACATCACTACGAGAATGATAATCTTCCCAACAAATCAAGGTATTCTCAGAGCAATACCGACGCATTTTCTAGATTTAAAGAAATGAGCTAGAACTGAAATTTTTAGAACCAACTGTTTATTTGAATGGGTATTTTATTTTCATTGATTATTTTACGTACAAGAATCCACTGTCACAGTCACGTGGCCGATAGGTAATTACACAGTCACAGGCAGTTGTGTTTCCGAGCGTTTACGCTGTTGTCTCTGACAGCCTCGTCTACCTACTGATACGCTATACGTGTCTGCGTGTATACGCACTGTTAAAATTCAGGGTATCATTTTATTCGATGTCATTTTAGATAACAAGGTTCATCGATAGAGTATGTTAGTAAAGGACCATGTCAAAATATCGATGTGGGATAAAAATCTAAATTCTTAAAAAGTTTTTCATCCGACAAAAACGTATTCTACTTTGATTTGGTTGAGAATTCTTAAAACAAAACAATGTAAATACATATTTTTGATCGCTACACTGCAGTAATTGCAACTGGAAAACTTTTTCTTCGAGTTGTCTGAATTAGACATTTTTATATTGGTGCGTGTGTTTACATTGCAGTGAATTATACAAACGATACAAACTCAAATTTCTTTGTTTGTTTGTTTTGTTGTATGTGAGCCACGTCTGAGACACACAGCAAAAGTTAGGTTTCAGTCTCAGCTAATTGTTCAATAAATTAGTAAAATGTTACCTCAGATGCCACCAGAGAATACCATTTCCACTCCAGAATTTCATTTTTCGCCTTGCGAGAGGGGCACCCCTTTAGCGCTACGCTCAATCGCCCCTCGGTCGTTTCGCTCCCTGGTAGTCCACCCGCCTACTTCTTTAATTGCCCGGCTACTTTATAATATAAGGACAACACTGCGAACCATAAACCAAGAGCCTTAACTGGTTCATTAGTCCACTTAACACCTGCAATTTCCCCATTACAATGTTTTTAACTGCCAAGCCGTACTGCTTCTGTTTTTATCCCGCTGTCAGCGACGCGGAGCTTATCAAATAGGTTGATTTTCCGTCGTCGTTTGTCGTTTGTCGTCCGTCGTCCTGTCGTCTGTCGTCCGTCGGCCGTCATTCGTCAACAATTGCCTTCTCCTCGGAAACCGCAACTCCGATTGCTTCGAAATTTTATATGCAGCCCACTTGGGGTGACCTACTTGATTATTTAATCATGGTGAAATTTGTATATTTGTATTTTTGGGGTATTTTTGCTGTCTTTGGAAGTAAAATATTCTTCTCTTAACAGCTTGTCCGATTGCTTTGAAATTTGATATGCAGTTTACTTAGGGTGACTTCTGTTACATTTGTTCAAATCATGGTGAAATTTGCATACTTGTATTTTTAAAGGCAATTATTGTCGATTTTGGTTAAAAAATCTTTAAAATTCTTCTTCTTCAAAACTACTAATCAGATAGCTTTGTTATTTGGTACATAGGTCCCTAGGGGTGATCTATATATGCCTCCAATGTCTAAAACTTCAACGAGTATTTGTCTCTACTTTGTACGTCACTGGCATAGATAATCATTGTCTTGACTTTGGAATGTATTGCACACCAATAAGTCCATTTCTTCGACCATCTCTTTGCATGCATGAATTACATCCAGATCCTTCAAACCTTGCAGTTTCGAACTAAAAATCTTGAATTTCACCTTTAAATCTTGATTTTTCATTGCACTTTTTTGACTTTTTGTAGCGCTGCTAGTGGTCGGATATTTATTGAATTAGCCACGTCTTGTTGACCTGCTGATATTACCGAGACCGAAGGAACCTTAGGTTTCGGTAACCGTTGACGTCTGGAACCAGCCTTACGACCCATGTTGAACAAAACGCTTGGAAATGATTGACACGACGATGCAATAAACACCAAACCTCCTCTACATACTCACTCAAACATTGCACATGGCGTGCAAAGCAGAACTCCCAAAAGGGAGAGCGAAATGGTGAAAAAGGACGAAACTTGCAATGAGCTGCGTTCGGCATGCCAAAGAGTAAGATATGGTTACTAATGGAAACATCGATGTGCCCTTATAAAGTATAAAGACATTATCCCCATTAGGGAAACGATTCAGAAAAACTGAAATTCTAAATGGTTCTACTCCGGAATAAAAAGGACGCGACGCGTACGCCGTTCTACATACTCAGTACGCCCAAATAATCACGTGATGCCGGTACAAACAAACCCACATGTGTACTGAACGCGTATGGAAATACACGTACGTCTGTGCGCGTTTGCGCACATGGCTTTGTTTGTACCGTGGTCGATTCGAATTCCGGGTTTGGCCTATTTATGTTATGCAAGAAATGGGAATTTTTATTTTGACATCAGAAGGTATTGGAAACGCTATAATAAGAGTGTTGCATACCTTTAAAACTTTTGTTCTGTGTAAAATAAAGTTTCTTTTTGCCATTTGATCGAATAATAAAAAAGAAATTACATAAAACAATCCTACACTTCCGCAAACAGGCACATAGTAGTAGCTCAAGTCTGTTGTTCGTTGCTGTAGCTCTTTTCAAAACAATTGTGTCTGGCAAGCGATGATGTCATCAGGTGGTTGATGCAGGAGTCACCTACACGATGAGTTTTCAAACTCATTCCAGTATAAATATGTTACTTCTAAAGTAACGATTTTGAAAAAGCTAATAGTAAGCCTAGTACCATCGATTACAAAAAAGCAATGCCCGAATATGCACTTAGTGATTCAATGGTTTATAAAATCAGCATGAAATACGTCCCCTAAGCTAGAATGTATACTCCTGACTATCTTCTCTATATTTTTGAATTAAGAATAAGTAACCGTTAAAATTGCAATTGCGATACAAAAAATAAAAAAAAAAACATTGTCGATAACAAACAATCAATGCAGCATAGAGGAATATATGTTTACAAAGATTTTCATTCACAATTTTAAAGACAAGTGTATTTGTTGACATGAAAATGGCGATCAGAGTTGACAGCTGGCATTACATACTGGACTTGCTTTAATGTATTATTTTTGAACATTATTTTTTATAAGAGGGCTTTTTGCACTAGGTCTGACGTCCTTTGTAAAGTTGCTTGTGTGCATGAGGGAAAATGCCCAGAGGGTTTGACCGGTTAAGAAGGGCTTGACTACGCAGTTTCTGCGTAGTGAAGCTTCATTACGTATTCATGGTGACCCCTGGCCAGCTGTCAATAACTTTGGGGGCTTTTGTCTTTTGGCCTGCTTTGCATATGCGTCGTTGGACACGACCTGCCAATCACCCAGGTAGTCAATTAAACTATTAATTGACTGTTTACCGACCCAATTAACACTATCCAGCAGTATCAGTCATATTTTAATCGCGTGGCCCGGGTGGGCACAACGTAGGAACGCGTGTATTTCTATGTGTACGTTTCACTTGTGGTGTTGTTTGTACCATCGTGCGTTTGAAGTCCTTGTTTCACCTACAGCATTACCTTCAAGGTGACAGGCTTACTATTAATGTTCAGTATCATTGCACCGAGTTCTGCCCACGGTGAAAAACACCTGTTTTGCCTACTAATTACTGCCCGTCGCTGCCCGTCCTGAATGTAGCCTATCTATAGCTACAGTAATCACATAAATCATTTATCAGTTTTGATATATACTCCTAAATTGTAAGTTTGATCAAAATCGAGACCACATTCAAGGGCTATACAGACTGTCCATGTACGCACACACAGTGACAAGAAGGCGGCAAACACCTACTCACCAAGCACATCGAATCGGCGAAAAGAAGCATAAAAAAGCTAGGCTCATCGCCAAAACAAACGCGCCAAGCGCTAACAAAAACCCATACCAAGCGGTCCTTTTCAGGGCCACCGAATACTCCAAAAGAGAACTACCAAAAAAATACGATAAAATGACATAGAACACACAAACACTTAAAAGAAATAACAAAAATCATACACATAACAAACAACTGAAACACAACATTAAATACAAAATAAACAATCACAGTAACATAACAGAAAACATGGCCGTGGAAATAAATCAGCTATTTCTAAAGAAAAGCCGACAACAACATGAAATTCAACAACAACCTATCATCGCTCAAACTATGAAACTCCGAAAAATAGTACTAGGAAAAACCTTAAAATTCATTCGGACACCGACAAAACCAAAAAGAATAAAACCACCTCAGGATTTCAACAAATAAAGTCGTATAATGTGACTACGCTACATCGTGAGACACAAACAATCGCAACACCAATTCAAAGAAAAGTCAAATTGGACTCCACGAACAACAAAAAAAACAAAAACATGAAAGCTATCTGAAGCTTCTAAACTCGCACTTCTAGAGATACCCTTTCAAACAAGGAAACAAAACATGTCGCGTGCCAAAAGAATCGCGATAAACCAGCTTGCAAACAACGGACAAATTTGGGAAAATAACCCTTCGACAAGGGTTGGTTTTTCGTTATTGTCAACACAAACGATTACGTACTCGAATGCGAAAGGCAATTACGTAACACTCATTATTATACACAACAAGCCAGAACAAACAGTAAACAAAGTAAACGAACTATTAATTAAAATGTACGAGAACAAGCACATCAACCAGGATACTTGTAAGTATCTTGATCCAATAAATATAAAATCCGTACCCCGCAGTGATACTTATTGCCTAAAAATTCACAAACCTCCGCAAAAATCTCAAAGACACACCAGTCAAAACAAAATTTACCGAAGTAAAGAAATATAGATCAAACAAACTGAACCACCGAACGGACTCACAACGTGACCAAAATTAATATACTTGCCTCGCTAATCGGAAAGCAAGACCACTAAAATGCATTAAAATAAATTTTCACAAATACAAACTAAGGAAAGAATCTACACTGCGACTGATGAGAAACCACACTCGGGTTCGAAAGGCAAGCGTCAAAGGGCGACTCTATCAACTTTTGTAACAACATAGGTCCAGCTGCCAAAACATTACCGTACACACTAATCCAAACTTCTCTACAAATATCGAAAGCGAAACAAACATTTTTATTAACACATACAATCGGATAAGAATGTAGGAACACATTTTCGAAACGAATCAAACACAAACTCGACACAAAAACATTTAGGATAGTTAGGTGGGGAGCCTGTTTCACATTTTTACATCTCGCTATACTGTCTATGATTCTAAAAATAAAGTCATCTGCCACTTTTTCTGTATACGCGGTTTGGCAAAACTCATCTCTTCAATCGAAAGTCGGGTGATTTCATGGATCTTTGGGGCACTTAAGTGTACGTCGAGCTTAAGGAATGTAGTTACATTCGCGATGTTTATTCGAAAATTATTTATTTCTTCAAGGGCAAATGCACATAATTTATGCTGTTGGAAATACTGGCCGCTCATAAACAAGACAGTAAACTCAATATATGTGCATCTTTACTTTTATTGTCAAAGTACCACCGACACCCACAAAAAAACCCAAATGGTTCAGTCCAGGTATTTGCAACTCTGCCATCCGACTGGTCAACAGGAAATCAACCATAGGTGTCTTTTGGCACGCGTGTACGCCAGTCACCTAGGCGACGGTAATCTGCACCACTTATCACCATCGGGAAGGTACTCCTCCCCATATACCACTGGCGATCCCACCCTCAAGGCACTGCGTCATTCGACCAAGCATTGTTATTGTAATTTCCTGCATAAAATTAACAGCGAGGTCAACGGTCAAAATGTTTTGGCATTTTCTGGCATGTGCCTATAAGTCGTATGGTCGTGTCAAATTTTAAATACGTTTTTATTAGTTATGTATTTCTTTAAATGGAATTTCATTGCTCAAGCCGCCGAGTACACTTTATTGCTTTGACATGAATGCCATGTCGATAAATGTGCTTTGTCTTCTGGAATCCAACTTCTATTATGGATATATTTAAATATTATTCCCTAATATTTTTCTTCGTTCAGCGAAGGAAAATACGAGTGACGTAATGACCGTGTCACCACGAGTCGAAGACGAGTGGTGACACGGTCATTATGTCACGAATAATATACACAAGCCAAGAATTCGTTATTGTTTGCAAAATAAAATAAGTTTTTCATGACGATTCCGCGTTTAAACTTTTGAACTACTTTAGGAATAAATATCAGTACGCCGTGCACAAGTTGTCAATCATTTCCCAGTCCTCCGTCGTGTGCGTTGGCGCTCACGTTCGTTCGTGAATCTCGACGGCGCGAACACTAAACGTCGCGCCTGACCCTGTTTGCAATGCGGACGGAACACACGGTATACGCGACCAGCTTCGAGTTCGTTGTTTCGGCAAATTATTCACGTAATTCCTTCGGAATATACAGGCGGCACACTATTGTGTTTACATTGTTCGGATTAGTAATGTCGTAGTCTGTGAGAACATCGATTTTCATTACATGACAAGATCGTGGGAGAAACATCGGCCGCCATGTTGTTTGTTTACATATTTACGAGCACACCGAAGATCGACAAAAAAGGTCCGACGCACCAAAATTGATGACATAGACGCGGGTTGTCGTGACGTAGAAGGACCAGAGAATAAATCCCGTATTTTTTGTTCGGAGACGACAAACTTGGCTTGTGCATGTGATAATTAATTATTATACATTCTATGCCTGTATGACCATTCTCCTTTTAGAGAGTACTGATATGAACCAGTACTTTAACATGTGAAATACGAATTCTCCTTCAAGCGTAAAAAACCTGTATCGACATCTTGAAATTTGAATTTTTAGTTTTAGAGGTGTACTATAAGCCTCTCTTGAAGCGGAATAGCCCAACGGCGGAGTACTATCAACCAGTGGTACATTTGAATTCACTCCTTAGCAATAACTTTCTATGAGTACGGCAAGGATCAAGCAACGTCGATTTCTTTCAACTTCGTCTTTAATTTCGGAAATTTCCGGGAAATGTCAAACGCAAAGTATGCATGTGTGATAAGGGGTGTTGTTACACGAAGTGTGGTCGATACCGCGTCCCATTCTCGTGATGTGTCCGAAACTCGTCAAAATACAGACACGCATCACTTGAGTACAACGCGAGTTCGACCAAACTGCGTGTAATACGCCCTAATTACTTTACATTATAGGTGCTAGTTTAACCAGCTCATTAACAATGGTCAACGGACCTTTCGAGTCTCACTGATTGGGAAAATTGTCTGGATATCAGTATTTACTTTAATATTATTAGTTTGCGTCATCGACGCTTGCAATATGCTCTGATCTTATTTATAATTAAAAAGTTCTGACCGCCATAAGCAATTAGTTAATGTGCGATGACTAGCAGTACGAATGCGGAGTGGCGGTTACTAAATGAAAAGTAATACGACTTTATTTTGAAAGATTCCAAAATATTCATGTTTATACTGTTTTAAAGTATAACATAATAGAAAAACACACGATCAACCAAAGAGATGAACGGTACTCACCTCTATTGATGGATCAACAGGGAGGAGTCGGAAGAGTTGGATTATCATACGTGTAAAGTGTTCGTTCTCTTCATTGGCCTACGATATTAATTCGATTTGAAATCAAAGATTAATTCACAAACATTATTTTTGTTATTGATTCTAAGGGCTTCCGTTGTTGTTTTTTCAATGAAACAATGACAATAATACTCGGGCCTGAAAATACCTTTTCATGTACCACGTCTATGTTTGAATGGATAGATTTTTCATACAAAAAAAACAGCTGGAGCAAAATAATGAATTTTCATATTATTTGAATTATTTATTGGTTTCATGTTTATTTTTACTACCCGAACTGTTAAGAATTACTTGAAACAAACATATACCTTCTTTCCTGCAAAGGAATGCAATGCTTCATGTAATGGTGTTCGATTTTCCTGCAATAAAAACAGAAATTGCGCCAATATAACTTTAATGCGACCAACATTAGTATTCTAGATTTTTTGAAGACATTGGTTCTACTCCTGAATAAAATTGACGCACGGTATTCAATAGTATCAGTAAGCTATAAAGATTAGGTGATGACGGCACAAAGATATTCTCAGAAGCATACGCGTACGGATATTCACGCAGTTATATGCGTGTTTTTTCACTTTTTGTATGTTTGCACCCTTACGAATTTCGAGGTCATTCAATTGTTTTTGAACACAAAAGTGATGGTTAAAGCAAATGATGTGTATTACTAATTCAAGACATTTTAAAAAACGAAAAAAGATTGATCCTTGGTAACGATAGATAAAGTTGCATGTTTCTATATGGTGAGTGTTTTTACAGACATTTAGCAAAGTATGACCTATGTGGATCGGAACTTTCATCAAATTTAGTAAATTAAGCATGTTGATTTAAGGTGTTTCACAGAAGTTCAATAAATAGGAGTATAATCAGTAAGCAACGCCTATATATACCTACCGAAATCTTGATATAACGTTACTTACGTAGTTGCAATGTCAGCTAAAGTTGTTCATGAATTCTCAATTACAATCGTTACCGATTAAAAATTCATGATTTCGATCAGCCTTGACCGTCGTATGGCGTAGAGGGTTATCGCATGTGACCGTGTGTTACTAATGATGCTAATTTGTCTTAATTTTGCATCTAGAAGCCAGTTCAAAATACCAGATAAACGAATTCAATAGTCTTCTCCGCAAACTTGTATTTTATCACTAGACCAAAATTTGATCATAAACGGATACAAATGTACACAGACAGGATAAGGGCTAAGATTGAAGACTGCATAATTTGCTGGCCCGTAGTTGAATAATGTATTGCACGTGCAATCGTAAAGAGAGGATTTAGAGTCCTAGAGTAGCTTTATTACAATATTTTACTAACTGCTAAAATTTGGATGACAGACAAAAAGGCAAACGGTTTATATTGCTATACTACTATGAATGATATATTTTCCTAAAGATATCTCAATTTATATTTGCTTAAGAAATAATGTGATGTTATTATTTTTGTGTTTGGGCGTTAGCTTTAAAGCTTTAAAGGAAACACTGTCATTAAGCTGTATGTCTGCATCATTAAAATAGTATACAAAATCTTATTGCGTCCTATACAAATACTATAAGATGCGAAATATACACAAAGGATTATAAATAATTATCATTTTTTCCGAAAGAAGCCAGGATTATAAATAATTATCATTTTTCCGAAAGAAGCCAAGGGATATCTTCTATGAAATGCCTTTATATCACCCATGAAATACAAAGACACGTACAAGGTCATCTAAAAAAACAGTAACCACTTTGAGGTCAGGGACCACTTTGAGGTCTTCACTTTCGTACCAGCATATGTGTCTAGTGTATTTAGCATTCATATGACCCCTAAGGATTTAATTTGTCAAGTTTAAAGGGCAATGTGCAAATATGGGGATGATTTGCCCTGTGGTATTTGAGTACTAGTGCTTTATAGATTTTAATGACATCTGATTTTGCCGCCATGTCACGTGATTTATTAAAATTTCAAGGTTTAGGTGCACCACTTCATATTAGCCCTGATGACTCTGCAAAGTTTGGGAAGTGTATATGCAGCGGTTTTTCCAGATCTATGCTGGTAAAGAATTGAAGGAAGAAGAAGAAGAAGAGAAGCGCAAGAAGAAAACTCCAATGGATAGGCTTGGCCCTAATTAAAGCAGCAAGCAGTTTAACGGGGCCAAAGCACTTGCAAATACTGGCTAAAGGTGCCACAATGATAATCAATAACCTTTTAATGTCATAAGGTGGTTCATTTGGTCAAATTTAGAGCATATATTATTTATAGGCATTTGCAGTCATATTTGTTAAATCGTGGTAGTCTGGACCTGTTGGATATTGTGGCAAAAAGATTGTTTTCCCTAATTTATTCCTGTGTACCAAATCAGACATCTAGCGTATTGGCTTGCCCATAATTAGATATGCACATAATTGATGAGACACAGGATGAAGTACCACGAGGTCTCCCATCATACTATATATCAAGGGTGTAGTATGTTTTTGTCTACAGAGGTGTGAGATGTATGTATATTTAAAGTCAAAGGTCGTTTAGATCATGTCACATTTTGTCAAGAAAACTGTATACCGCAGTTATCCCTATGTACCAAACATCAGACCCTGATCTAGATTGGTTAGCCTAGAATTAGATATGCACATGATATCTTAGATATGCATAGATTTGTTTAAGTTTGCAGAAGATATATGGATCGGTCAAGTGGCTTTGCCGCCATCTTGGATTTTCTGATAACCCTATTTTAATCTTTAACATTCTTCTTCTCCAGGACAATCAAACGATTGAGAGGAAATTTTAATCGTGTCATCCTTATTGTGATCTATTTCAAGTTTGCAAAAGGTATGTGGATCGGTCACTTGGTTTGGCCACCATCTTGGGTTTTCTAAAAACCAAAAATATAATGTTCAACATTCTTCTTCTGCAGAACCAACACACCGATAAACGAGTCACGAATCTCAGAGGCGCGGTGCATTTTGGGGTGGGGAAAAGGTCAAGTGGGCATCAACAGGCATTCGTGTACGTAACTACCGTAAACAATACAATCAACCCACGACAATCACACAGAAGTTCTCTCGCTCAACAGTTACGCATTGAATATCTCAGAGTTTTCTTTTACGTTCATGTTAAATGATACTTGCTTGTATAAATTACAACTGGTTAGCAAATTTATACCAAAAATATACAACCGGATAGTGGTCTACACTCTCCCGATGTTCGCGACTATAGGCGCTTCGCTTTCCATAGTTACGATTCTGACATGGAGCGTAGTGCGATAAGTAGTAAATCACTAAATTTATAGACACAGAACAAAAAATTATCATTGTGCAGTAATAAGCGGTGCGACTATCGGAAACTTGGTAGGCCTATAGGGCCTAAGCTTAAGCTTAGGCTTACAACTAACTCTGTGAGGCATATCGAGACTGAACGGATATATCAAGAAGAACTTCACAGCAATGACAATGATAATTTATAAAGCGTCAATATCCACGGTAATGTGATCAACTGAGGACGCTGACTAAAATTTACAAATCACAAAATTTAATGAAACAAACTGCAAACATCAAATGCTTGGGCTTAAAAGCAGATTTAAAGAAGAAAGTTCTTACATTGGTTTTGAAAGTTGGCAGGCAAGGAGAACGCCTAGGATGGAAGGTTGTTTGTGAGTACGGAAGCCACTACACTAAACGACCATCTCCATATTTCATTTTGCGCGAGCCATCGGACAAAGTCTTAACTGATCAACTGACCTCAAGTTACGACTAGACCAGGAACATAAAGTGAGATCATATTTGAAAGATAACTGGGAGCAAACCCATGAATGCACTGAATGAAGTATGAGCCTCGAAAGTTAAAGACTCAAACTTTTGCTCATACTTGCCTTAATGAAGCTTTCGACCATTTTCTTACCAAATTAACAACGGGGTGGGGGGGGGGGGGGGGGGGTCACCGTGCAAATTATGGTTGTAGAGAAACAAAAACCCCAATATTCACCAATGTTCAAAATTCAAAATAGCCGGCTTCTCCGTGTTAACTCGGGGGAGAAAATTAAAATTGTCTTTTTTGAAAACTAAGTAGGTAAGTTTTTTTTCACACCAGAGCTTTAAAATGAACCCCCACAAGTGGTACATCAGAAAAGAATTGTAGAAGTTTGAGAGTCCGAATATTCGTGTTACCTTAAAAGTCAGGACTAACATCTTATCTTAAAAACAATTCGCTGTGTCATTGGCAACCAATGCAACTGGTACAGAATGGAGATAAAGAGTTATTTTTGAATGAGTCACAATCGTGCAGCTATATGTTTTGAACACGTTGAATCTGAATAATTAAAACAATCAGAAGTTCCTGCAACGGAGAGTAACATAAATCGATGCGAGATGTGACAAAACTTTTAAAAGCACGGACAAATTGTGACGTCCTAGATGAAAGGTTACTGTACGGCAGATCTCTCCAACGTGGTGTCTCAGTGTGATAACAAGAGTCAAGGATCGCGCCAAGGCTTTAATAGCATGATAGCAAAAAAGAATTTTAGCATCCAAAACACAAGTTTCTGAAATATCTTTATCTGACAGGTTATACGAGGAGAAACTAAAAAAAGTCGTTATCATTTAAAGAGTCTGACATCCGAAATGCAATTTTTAAGATTCAAAATCACTCTGACATTTGAAATCATTCATTGGAAGACATAAGCTTACAATGTTGAATAATCGGCACAATAAACTATTATGTCCATGACTGGCAACGAATTTTCAGAGTGAAGAAATATAAACATTAGAAAATTGGATCTAATACTCATCCTTGAGGTACCTCAGCATCAAGTGGATGAAATGATGATTGATTAGAATTCAGAACAACACGTTGACTTCGATCGCGAAAAATGGCTGATCACCACCTAAGTGCAAAACCAGAAAGACCAAACTGGTCTCTACTAGAAATGGTTATCATCAAATGCAGCAGAAAGTTTAAGTAAAACCAAGAATAAGCCTACATCACACTTATCATCGATGGCAAGTCAAATACCATTTGACACCAGTTTCAGTACTATGACAACATAAGTAATCTCTGTCTGCAATCTTCCATTAAAAACTACAAATTTTAAACAGGTCGAATTTTTTTAAATTTCCTGATTCAGGCTTTTAAGGAATGGTTTAACAATGATTATAAAATTAAATATTTCTACTTGAAGTTATGGCACCAGACTGCAAAGAGTCGTTGAAAAATTCAGTAAAGATGCATCGTAGAGCATTCCTACAATAACAAGGCAATTCTTAAAAATCTCTGCGATTGTAAAGGCGAAGCAACAATGGGTTGATGGCGAAGAACGATTCATGTTATGCATTTAATCAGCAGTAGTGGAAAAACACTTTATGACCTGATGTTTTCACGTTTCGTTCACGAAGGTATAAGACGGTGCCGCAACTTGCCGTAAAGCGCCTTATTATCGACGTTAGGTAGTTTATTACTGGGTCATGACCGCAGTCGCCTGTGGTCTATTCCGCTCTGCGTCTATGCGCACTATAGACGTGTGTACATATGGCTGAGAAATTCTTCTCAGGCATACGTATACACACGGTTTGTGGAGGGACCGTGGTATACACGTCTATCTGATTACAATTTCCATGGACCTCAATCTCTACGGAAACTTTGAAAGCAAAGTCACGTTGAGTCGCAAACCCGGGAGAGCGTAGACTGTTAAATTTTCGGTTTATAAAGAAATAAATTTGTTAAACACTTGTAATCCACACAAGTAAATAGTATTAATCATGAGTGGTTAAAAAAACTCTGAGAAATTCAATGCGTAACTGTTGAGCGAGAGAACTTCTGTGTGATTGTCGTGGGTTGTGTGTATTGTTTACGGTAGTCACGTAAGTGAGCGCCTGTTGATGCCCACTTGACCTTTGCCCCAAGCCCACAATGCACCGCGCCGCTGAGATTCGTGATTCGTTTATTGAGCCAAAATTTTACTCATGTCACCCTTCGAGTGATTACTTGGCCGCCATATTGGATTTTTCATAAAACTTACGATTACCAGTGAAACCTGAAGTAACAATGAGATCATGTTAATATTCCTTCTCTACAAGAACTACCAGATTTTTCTAAACTCACATTTTGAACATAATATTTTCGATGCAAGAAATTGAAACCATTTAAGCTGCTTTGGCCCGCCAATGCTGTTTGCAGCTTTAATGAGGGCCCAACCCTTGCGACGGGCCCATATTGGTTTTACTGTAATTCAATATTCCTCTTCTTCTTTCGCCGTATTGGATAGACGTACAGAAGAAGGGCTACTGATTGTTTAGATTTTCTACCAGTGAGAGGTTCGATCCTTTTTCAATTGTCGTTAGTTTGCACTGTGAGTAGTGTTTAGTTCTTTTGGGTCTTATTTCCGGTCCGGTTTCATCTTTGACTTGGTGGATTTTCTTCGATTTTATTTGTTGTCATTTGTTAACCTGTGGCCACCAATATGGTCGCTCAGGAAGACAAGCCATATTGGAATCTAACATGCACACATGGTTTCAGGTGTACTAATATTGAAGGTGTTCCCGTTGAAAGCTTTGTTGAAGAGATTGCAAAGAAGGAAGTGAATTCTGTCGAATGTTCCTCCTTTCATTCCTGATGACGTTTTGGAGGAATATTTATGGAAACTTGGTAGAATTATAGGAAATATAAAAGCAACCCCTCTAAGTTTTAAAAGTTGTTTGGACGACAAATTCATGTTTTGCTACATAATGAGAACATCAGTGGTGTAATTCAGATCATAGGATGATCGTTTTCATTCCGTTTACGTTTCTGTCAATGAACTGCGTTGTTTTTATTGTGGACTAAAAGGTCATATCTGTAAACATTGTCCTAACCATAGATCGTCAGAAAACAACGATAATGACACTCGAAATCTTTAGAAAGACGTACTTGTGTGGATAAAAACTCGGCTTTAGTGGACGTTGTTGAAAGCAAAGAAAGCGTAAATGAAGATGCTTCATCAGCATATGACTACTCCAGACATTAACACCTCAACTTCGAGTAACAGCTCAACGTCAATTCGCTTGGTTTAAAACAATGACGGACAATCAGAGTCCACTCACAAAGTCACATCTGTTTATGAAAACTCTATAGATCAAAGAGCTCTCACCAGTCAACCCATGCTCAAGACGCTGCAAATGTTCATACCGATGAAGACAGGGTACGAACCCCTGCTTTACCTTCGTTCTCTCCATTCCCCTCAACTCCCGTTTTTTTCATTTGACCCCCTTCATCGTCATCATCTTCACTTGTTCAGTCTGAGTCCCTTGAGTTTCCTTAGACTCCTTTTTCTGATGTCAATATGAATGAGTCTCATGATTTGTTTATTTCTCAGTCTAAGTCTCCAGGAAAAGTTTCTCAAAGTCAGTTTATATGGTCAGGAGTGAAAACATCAAACTCGTTCGATGTTGTCAGCGAAATGTCTGATCATGACAATGAGTCTGTTGCGTCTGAAATGTCTGACTTATCAGAATTTCAAGAAAAGCTACAAATCAAGCCGTCTAATTTGCTTGAGATTTTAGAAGACATTAAAGGCTCTAAAAAATATGATCTGAGATTTCAAAGTACTCATAAAGTCATTTGTTAACTTACGCAGGTCAGATTTTGTCACTAGTCAACAAAGAGTTGTATTCATAACTTGTGGCAAAGTTACAACAACAATTAAGACAACGTGAAGCTTGGCTATTACTAAACATGGGAAGTAACATCCTTCTTGTCTTTGCTTGTCTAGTAATGGCAAGTATTTAAGTCAGTTCTTGGACGTGAATGGGTGTCATGATTCTTTAAAATGGTACAACATTTTGTCTTCATTGAAGTCCAATCATCACGCTGATTTTTCTTTTCTACAAGAAACTCATTCTACAGTGGATTATCAGCCATAGTGGCAAATCGTTTGGCGTGCGCCTATTTTACTTCTCACATGGTACCAGTGATTCTGGTGGGGTTGCAGTGCTAATTCCGGGAAACAAAAATGTTGATGTTGTTTTCCTAAAAGTGTCGTCCAGGGTCGTCCACTTGATTTGCATATTAAGATCGATGACACTTCCTTTCATGTGCTCAATATTTATGCTCCTTCAAGTGGAGATGACTGTTGTATTTTATTTCAAAGTCTTCGTAAATTTCTCCATGATTTTGATCTAGGCAATGAAAATATTGTCATAGGGGAGACTTAAATTGTGCTCTTATTCCTGATTTAGACAGGTCGTCTCATATTTAATCACATTTAAAGTCTTCGCAAGTGATGCCAGGCGTTCTTTTTATAAGCAGGCTCAAATTTAAAGTGGCAGAGAGGAGAACAAAAACGTCGAATTGATACTTTCTTCATTACAGCCCCCACTCAATTGTCATATTTACAAATATAAATATTATTTACTTGATGAAATATTTAATGGAAAACAAAAGAATGTTAATTGGCTGTTGACACATTTGCTAATGCGAGAACTTGGGATTGAGAAGGGCGCCTTTAACAAGATGGTGCCTTCAAAATTTAAATCTGTGTCTATTGTCTCGCCTCCTAATTTATCTGATCATTCTCTTGTATGAATGCGAGTGTCAACAAAAATCTAGTTCGGTGTCTCGATACTAGTCTTCTTAATGATTAAAATTACTGTACTTTAATTAAGGAATTCTGTGAAGGTTGGCGTAATGAGAAGGATAGGTTTTCTTCTCTTCAGTCTTGGTGGGATAAAGGAAATCAAAAGATTAAAGAATTAAGTCAGCAGTACAGCGCTGAACGAGTTCATCATTTTAAACGTTCAAAACAAAAGCTTATTGAGAAAATTCGTACTTGAGAAACATCGATTCATACTCAGCCTTCTCTGAAACAGGATATCATAAGTAACAAGACCTGCTATACAGTTTTCAGAAACTTGATACCAGAGGTGCAGTTATTCGTTCACTTTTTCAATAGCTCAATGATTCTGATACTAATTTACAGTATTTCTTTACAGAAAATCAGAGAGAAATTCGTGTACTTACTCGCCAGTTTTATCAAAACCTTGTTACTGCTGAACCTGTTTCACCTAAAGCACAAAATACTTTGCTTAATGATCTCCCTCAATTACCTGCTGAAAAAGTTACGAAACTTGATGAACGCATTAGTCTTGATGAGTACACCTTTGCACTCTGGAACATTGCAAATGGTAAAACGCCCCTGGTTGATGGCATACCTTGTTAATTCTATAAAGAATTCTGGTCTCTTCTAGGGAAAAATTTTACCAGGTTTATCACAAGTCATTTTCCGATGGCCTTCTACCAAGTCCTGTCGTAGAGCTGTTATCACACTTCTTCCGAAGCAAGGTGATAACTCCCTTCTTAAGAACTGGAGACCTATCAATTTGCTTTGCTCTGATTATAAAATTTTCACTAAAGCTTTATCGCTTTGCCTGAAGCAAGTTTTTCAAGATATCATTCATGCATTTCATGTAGATAAAAGTTATATTGTTACAGGCAGATAGATTTTTGACAATATTCATTTTATAAGATATTGCATTCATTTTCATAATTACATGAATCTTCCTTTTGGAATTCTTTCTTCGATAAGGAAAAAAGCTTTTGATCATGTCAGTCATAATTATCTTTTCCAAACTCTACATGTGTTTGAGTTTGGTGAAAATTTCATCAATTTATTAAATTTCTGTATAAAGAAACTGAAAGTCTTGTCCTTGTCAACAGTTCCCTTACTGCTCCTGTTCAGTTTTCACGTGGTATAAGACAAGGTTGCTCGTAATCAGGGCACCTGTATGCAATTGTTATTGAACCTCTTTTAAACAGAATAAGACAAGATGAGAGTATTCAAGGTGTTATTATCCCAAATTCAGGTTATTGTAAATGTGAACTTCAGCTTATGCTGATGACGTGAATTCTCTTGTTACTTGTGATACTGATTTTTTGAGGTTTAAATAGTGGTTTTCTGTCTATGAGCATGCCAGCAATGCACAAATTATCTATCGTAAGTCCCAATGTCTTTGGTTCGGCTCATGGCGTGGGCATGCTGATCATCTGCTTGAAATTCTTTTGAATAGCAATTGTCTCAAAGTCCCTGGTACTTTGGCAACAGTAACGAGTATTTTCAAAAGTCGGGAGTGATTGTGTTACCAAGATGACAATTAGTTATCATGGTGGAATAGATATGCTCCTGCTATGTCATTCCAAGGCCATGTTATTGTTATTAATCAACTCGTTGCAACCAAACTCTTTCATCTTTTAGTTTGCCTCTACCCTCCTGTTTTATTATTATTATTATTATTATTATTATTATTATTATTATTATTATTATTACTATTATTATTATTACAAGTTTAGGGGCTATAAGTATTATATAGAAATCTAATAATAGTTCATTGAGGCTGTGTGGGAATTCTGATAAAGAGGTATTGGTATATTTTAATTTTGTCAATAGGGTTGACTTCCCATTGATGTACATGCAGCGCAGCTTTCTTCCATCAAAAGTCACGACTATGAAAAAGATTTCCAATATAAATTAACTCTCTCTCTCTCTCTCTCTCTCTCTCTCTCTCTCTCTCTCTCTCTCTCTCTCTCTCTCTCTCTCCCTGCAGTGAAATTGCTATGCTGCGACCACTGAACGAATATTTTCCATACATTAGGGGTAACATTAAAAGTTCATTAGGCCAGAGAAAAAAAAAATCTTGTTCATCGGATTTTTTGGACCAAGTCCCAGGAGCGGCGAGCGAAAAAAATTTTTTTAATTTTTTTTAGGCCGAAGGTAAACGCGGTTCTCTGGCATTTTTGCACACATGCAGACAAGGCAAGATAATTGTTTCCCTTTTTACCAGAAATATCTCAGACAAGAAACACTGATACTGGTAACTGAATTCAATACTATATTTCCCAACAATAATATAGGCCATTACATTCACAGTTAGTGTTTGCACAACATATTCTGAGCATTTCAAAATTCTCTCAGAATAAAACTGAAATGTACAGCAAATCACTGAAATTCAACAATTCAGTATTGTCCTTTAATATGTCCTGGTAGGACCTAGCATCTGAGTTTTTTTCATTTTACTTTGGCCCATGTTTGGCCTCTTTTGTCTACATTAGGGTCTACTTTCACAACCAAGAAGAATTTTTGGTCAAAAACCTCTGTGTAGATTTCAAGTGTTTTACCTACTATATATACACATTTTACACAATGGTCTAACAACACTGTACTGTGATCGGAGTGAAGTTATATAGTCATCATTCAGATCGTACTTTAACATCGACGCAACCATGTGTTTTGTCATTGCCGTAAATTTTTATACTTTCGATGCAATTTTCATTCAATCAGATGCACCGTCCATCTATATCTGCTGTCACGATCTTGTTGAACAAATCGCCGAACGTAATGTCAGGACAAACACTGAATAGCGTCTTTGGAACTAACTGTTTGCCATCACGTCGAATGTTGGCGATCAAATTAATACTCATGATGTGACATGTACTAACCTTTACAAAACGAGCAAATTTCTGGCCAAATCGACCCACTTTGCGTCGTGATTCGCCAAATTCAGACGTCACAACAACGTGTTGGCGGTCAACTAAGTCCGAACACGTATGAAGTCTCATTCAAAATCCCGTGCCCGCGAAAACCCGACACAGTGTAGGGCGCCACCAGCGGCAGTACTAAAAATATTTGTAATGCGGAAGTAAGAATTTGCCGGGATCAAAAAAAAAATTCCAAATATGCCAAAGTAGAAGCGGCGATTCCGATGAATAATTTATTTTTTCTTCCTGGCCTTATATAATCTAACCAGTGTAGTCTGGCGTTCTTCGCATTCTTCTCTGTTGGAACATGCGCGCGCCCTTCAGAGGGACGACGCGATTCCCAGAGCATGCGCAATTGAGAGTGCGTGGCGTGACATTTAGAACGTCTCCGATCTCGTGCTATCGTGTCGTTAGCCTTAAAAATGATGGAATGTCAACAGAAACTGGAATTACTGCAGAGAATACTTTTCAGGATATCACATGTGAGTGTCTAAGGTACCAAGTAGGACGTTTAGGAAATCCTTTCAGAAACTTCACGCCTCCTGTGGCCATTTTTTGGAGTATAAGCTTATAAGCTTACGTAACTGCAGCGTAACAGTATTTCTACTGTATATATTGCCGGAACATATGCGATGGAAATGTTTGCGTTTCACGTCTTTCAATTATTCAGATGGAAATGCCGCCCTCTACTCAAAAATTTGAAAAAAACATGGTGACAGACTTTGGAAGGCTAACTCTTGTATAACAATGACGTAATTTTATGGGAAGACATTTGTATTCGAGCACGGCTACAGAACAGTTTTGATTTGAGAACTCTCATCATGTCGGATTCACTGAAACAGTCAGTTGTATGCTCAACAATCCAGAGGGTGAGTCGAACCTTTTCCTATGTCCATGTAGAACTTGTGCAAAAATAAGCGAATCCACAGGCCTTTGGCGAATCAATAAATGCGTTTTTCACCAAGCTGAAAGGTGCAAAGATTAATTATTTTGTAGCACGTCAGTAGTTTGATATGACTAACGCCTTTCACAATAATACTGGCTATTCCATTGAGCATCGTGCTACAGGTCAAAATCGTATTCCTCAGGTTGATATACATATGTAGAGATTTTTATAGAAAGTATTCCATAGCTATTTACATTTCTTTATCACTTTTTGCGGTTTTGCGGTTTCCTGTTTTTGTTAGCCGATTAGCCGGCACACGCCAAAACGACTAGTCTTTGCGGTTTTCTATAATTTTGAGTTGGCACGCGCCAAAACGATTAGTCTATTGCGCTCGTATTTCTGGGCACGTTTAGTCTCACTGTTTACCTCCGGTTGGTTAGCAACCGCAGTTTAATTGACAGTCGATTCTTTATATTTAGGGTAAATTGTTGCAATAAGTGTTTCCTACGACGTTCGCACAAGTGAGAGCCCTATACTATGTCAAGTAGGGCAGTATTAAACGTGATATCTTGTAATATTTCCCCCTTGTCTTGGCCTGCTGGGTTTTTAAAAAGTGTTTAAAGGTATACAGGCACCATGTTCAAATTAAGCCGTTGCTACCATGGAAAGGGATCTAGCTAGTCATAGAGTTTATGGGGTCACGCCAGGTCACACTAAAATAATGCACCACTACATGGTCATAATTTTACTATAGTTAAACAATCAGAAATAATTTGTCTTCATTATTCTTCCTGGAATGAGACAAAGAAATCATTAATTGTCAATCCATAAAATAAATAAGTACCAGTGAATCTTGGGTGCTAAGGGGAATTGGGTTCACAAAATTAATTTGAGATACTAGTAGAATTAATTTTATCACATAAAATTAATTTGAAGGCATAAAGTTAATTCGCTGAATGCGAAGTTAGTAATATATACTACATAACACTTATTTGAGATGACTGCATGAAACAAAATTAAAAATGCTTGAAAAATTATTTCTGGTCTATATAAAATTAATTCTAACACACTAAAATTAACGGAAAACATAATTTTGACCAGAATGGCCCCAATATACATTATCTTTATTATTATACACCTGCGTCTGCAATCTATGGAGTTTCTTCGTACAGTAAATTTCGGTATCAGAGGACGCAGAGTCCAATAACTTTGACGCGGAGTACAATAACTTTTGGTGTTATTGGACGCTATTTGACCTTTGACCTCAAAACACCATTACGTCAATGCGGGGAAATACTTCTAAACATTCGGTACTTCACAACGTTAGTAGTGGTGAATCAAAAGCCTGTGAATTCGGGTGAAATTATGCTGCCGGCCTACAATTTCTCACACGTACACTGCGCTGCGCGGGTTTGAAATTTCGTTCTGTGCGCTAAGTGGATGCGCTTAACGCGTTCTCAGTTTGCTCGCGATCGCTCAGTGCAGTGCGGGACGGTCATCTCCCAAAAAGTTTAAATTTTTATTTTTTCGAGGTAAAATTGGATTCAAAAAGGTGTATAATAATGAGGTCATTTACAAAATACCGGGATTTATGTCCGAGTACATTTTTAATAGAAATACGGGAAAAAGGAACATTTCAATGCCAAAATAGTTACCATGGCAACTTGAAACATTAAAATAAGTCTGGTTTTTGTGTTCTCTGACCCAAATTCCCCCACTAGATAATTTTCATATCAATCGAAGTAACTTTTATTGGATATTAGAAAAATTGATATTTTCAACCCCTAAAATGGTTACCATGGAAACATGGGGCAGTGAAATCGATATCATATTCGGTCTTTTCGACCCAAAAAATTGAACCTATTATTATTGGCGTTATTATTTCTATATAATACTTATATTATTATTATTATTATTATTATTATTATTATTATTATTACAAGTTTAGGGGCTATAAGTATTATATAGAAATCTAATAACAGTTCATTGAAACTGTGTCGGAAATGTGAAAAACAGGTGTTGTATATTTTAATTTTGTCAATAGGGCTGACTTCCAATTGTTGTACGTGCAGCGCAGAATTATGCATCATACTGTACGGAGAGAGGAGGATATCATTAAGCCAAGGGGTAATTAAATGCTTGTCGGAAAAGTGACACTATGCAGTTTACGCGATACCAGCAGGCCTAGACTTTTAACTTTACGGATACACGTTCAATCGGTTCAATTTAATTTTGTTTTTAGTTTTCTTCCATCAAAAGCCACTATGAAAAAGATTTCCAATTAACAATCTCTCTCTCTCTCTCTCTCTCTCTCTCTCTCTCTCTCTCTCTCTCTCTCGCTCTCTCTCTGCATTGAAATTGCTATGCTGCGACCACCGAACGAATGTTTTCCATACATTAGGGGTGACATTAAAAGTTCATTATATAAATAATTAATTGCTTAAGTTAGGTCTCAGACGCCCCCACCCCTACTCTAACTTAACTGACCTAAATTTGGAAAACATTTCAGACACGTGTCCTGTACTAATTCTTTCATAAACGTACCAATGTACCAACCTACAATGGATTCATTCTGATGAATAATTTAAAACTCATTCAGACTTACTTCGTAAGCGTCATATTGGCATTCCAGAATAAACATTTTTCTGCATTTCGCATGTTTTGCCCTGACAGTGTAGTCTGGCAGACCCTGCGATTCGCGTTCTTCTCTGTTGGAACACGCGCGCGCCCTTCAGAGACACGACGCGAATCCCAGAGCATGCGCAATTGAGAGTGCGTGGCGTGACAGTAGAACGTCTCCGATCGCGATCTCGTGCTATCGTGTCGTTGAGCTTTAAAATGATGGAATGTTGCCAGAAACTGGAATTACTGCAGAGAATACTTTTCAGGATATTACATGTGAGTGTCTAAGGTACCAAGTAGGACGTTTAGGAAATCCTTTCAGAAAGTTCACGCCGTCTGTGGTCATTTTGTGGAGTATAAGCTTATAGGCTTATGTAACTGCAGCGTAGGCAATTACAGTATTTCTACTGACAGTACTGTGTACATATTGCCGGAACATATGCGATAGAATTTTGCGTTTCACGTCGTTCAATCATTCAGATGGAAATGCCGCCCTTCTCCAAACTTTGAAATAAACAGGGTGACAGACTTTGGAATGCTATAACAATGACGTAATTTAATGAGAAGATATTTGTATTCGAGCACGGCTACAGTTTTTGATTCGAGAACTATCATCATGGACCGTGGTTGTATTCAACAATCGAGAGTGCTAGGGTGAGTGGAACTTTTTCCTATGTCCATGTAGCACTTGTGCACTCCCTTTTGGACGAGCTAGATATATGCAGTCAAACCCAGCTGGGCACAGAAATTTGCCATAATATGACTTTGTTCTGGAAATTACGAGGACAACCGGCCGTGCGGTGGAACTTTGCAAAAAAGTTTCAATATCTGAACTGGCATACTTGAATGACAGACACAGGAAACGATGGCCAATAAAAACGCATTCTCGTTGCATTTTGATAATAATGTATCAATCACAATGACACAGAAATTATGCCTCCTCCCGACAGAAGGGCCATGGCCTATTTTTAGCCCTGCTACACTATGTCTTAGTGCTGAAAAGGCCATGTTGTTGTCAGGTTGTCATGGCGACTTTTAAAATTTGCATACAACTCTGAGCGTTAAACGGGTTGTTAATAGGTCACAAAACTTTTGAGTCCCACTGTCGTCTATTATACCTGTTTCCTTGGGTATTAAAGGTGTGCAAGTATACACATCAAAAGACAAGAAAATTCACTTCATGGGCAGAATCTTGTAAAATAGCCTTTTCTTGTCTGGTTAATAACAGAAAACATACCCTGATCTAAAATATTCATGGGCTACAAGCCAATGTCACTGGGCTACCAACTTCAGAAAATAGTAGCCCAAGTGGACTACCAGGGAAAAAATAATTTCGAGCCCTGGGCAGTATTAAACATGAAAGATTTAACTTGTAATATTTCCCCTTGTCTTGGCCTGCTGGGTTTAAAAAAGTGTTAAAAGGCATACAGGCACCATATTCAAATTTAGCCGTTGCTACCATGGAAAGGGGAGATCTAGCTAATCGTAGAGTTTATGGGTCATGCCAGGTCACAAAAAAATAATGCACCACTGCATGGTCATAATTTTACTTTAGTAAAACAATCCGAAATAGTTTGTCTTCATTATTCTTCCTGGAATGAGGCAAAGAAATCAAAATAAATTATTATAAAATGAATATTAATACGTCGTTAATTATAATACATAAAATAAATAAGCACCAGTGAATTATGTTTCAAATACAAAAAACTGTGCGCTACTGTTACTGCCTGTGATAAATAAAGGTACATTGGATAAGGGAAATTGGGTTCATAAAATTAATTTCAGAAACTAGTAGAATTAATTTTAGCACATAAAATTAATTTGAAGGCATAAACATAATTCGATGCATAATGAGTAAGTACTGTACTATATAACACTTATTTGGGATGACTGCATGAAACAAAATTAAAATACTTCAAAAATTATTTCTGGTCTATAAAAACTTAATTCTAACACACTAAAATTAACGGAAAACATAATTTGGACCAGAATGGACCCAATAAACATTATCTTTACTATTCATTCTAGAATGAAGGCAAAGAAATTACTATTATTATTATTATAGAACAAATTTCTAAGTTGTTACTTAGAAATCCATAAAATAAATTAAAAACAGTGAATTATGTTTAAACATAGACCCTCTCGAGGGTCTATGGTTTTTATAAATAATCTGTGATTACCAAAATGGTTACAAAGGCAACATAAAACAAATATGAACATGGAGTTCATGCTGTGATAAATACACTTAGGAGAGCATTTGCATAGTAACTTGGATAACTTTAAATGGAATTTCGAAAAAAATTTAAATTTAAAATGCAAATTGGTTACTATGGAAACACTGGGCAGTAGAAATTGATATCATATTTTGTCTTTCTAACCAAAAATAAACCTTTGGTATAATATTTCTGTTGATTACTGGATTTTTACACTGGATATTTGGTCTTTCTAACCCAAAACACCCATTTGATATTGCACATTCTGTTGATTATTGGATTTTAGGTGGAATCCTTAGAAAACTTGTAATTTTTACTCCTGAATGGTTGCCATGGAAACATCTCACATGAAAATGAGTGATATATTTTTTGGTGTGCTTACCAGAAAACCCTTATGATCAAATTTTTACATCAATCAATCGTATTTTAATAGGAATGAGGGGAGAAGTAACATTTTCAATCCCAAAATAGTTACCATGACAACTCGAAACATTAAAATAAGTCTGATTTTTGTGTTCTCTGACCCGAACTCCCCCACTTGATAATTTTCATATCAATCAAAGTAACTTTTCATGGATATTAGAAAAACTGAAATTTTTCAACCCCTAAAATGGTTGCCATGGAAACATGGGGCAGTGAAATCCATAATATATTTGGTATTTTCGACCCAAAATACCCTTATGGTGAAAATTTCACGGAATTGAACCTATTATTATTTATTATTTGCGTTATTATTGCTATATAATACTTATAATTTATATAGGGCTCAGCCCTTGGTGTCGCGGCAGGGGTTATTAAGATTGGCAATGTTATTTGTATTGATTCATGATAAACTTTAATTGTTACTTCATAAACGTTTATATGACAACTATGCCTAGTTTCCCTCTGATGAAAGCAGTTCACGTACGTACACGAGGTCAAACCTGCAGCAGGGCAGGTATAGATTTCTGTAGCGTGTAAAAATTTTGGACAAAAATTGGCAATTTTTGCAATGATAACAGCCTATTGCGATAAACAAGGGACGTATTATGCAATCATTAGGGGCCGAGCGCCCTCATGGGCGAGGCCCCTATTGGTATTGCTCACAGTTCTACTTTTTCTTTTTTCTTCCGCTTCTTGTTCTTCTGCCGTTTTTTTTGTCCGTCCTAATCTCTGAAACTGCTCAATGTTTAAGGTCAATGAGAGGTAGTGCTGTTTAGTCTCGACTTTGTTTAATATAGTGGTGCGGCATGGCAAACCCATTGTGCATTTTGTGATAAAAGTACCAAACTCTGATCAAATGTGTCTTAATATGTGCTGAACAAATTCAGATACCGAGCCACGGAAAATCTGCCGAAGCGTTGCCATGGCAACCATTTTTTCAAAATGGCTGCCAGACAGGTATTTCTCATCTAGTAAATGTCAACTGCAGAAGTTTTTGGGTATCTTAGGTTGGATATTTTCAATGAGAAACTGTGAAAAGAGTTATTTGAAATTCTTTTTAATTTTCTTCACCACCTGACTTGTTAAACGGGTAAATACAGACAAAAAACACAATTCTTATGCATAAAATGCACGGTATTAGATCCTATAAAAGGATGACGCTATGTCAGCAGTCAAGATATGTTAGGCCGTGGGCTAGAGGGGTCTACTTGCACCCCAGGATAACAAACCTATCTTTTTAGAAGCCTTGGGATCCCTAGAATACGAAATAGAATTTTGACAGGAAAAATATAGGGATGCAATAACTGTTATGGTCGACTTTTGAACGGTACCGCAAAATAACCATTTTGCTCCCCACGTGCATTTTTCTTGTAGTACTTGTAAGTCATCTGCTAAGTTTTTTTTAACATAACCTGACTTGTCGGATATCATTAGAATGGAAATTTATTCCTCTTTAAAATGACATATGTAGTATGCAATATCTTCGATAGATTTTATAAAATGGGAACAAAATTTACCCAATATCCCAAAAATCTTACCACTTTTTTACCTTGGCATAACACAAAAGGCAATGCTTTGTATGACATCTGTTAATTCGCTACAGGGACATGTCAAAATGTGAATAGACTTTTGATAGGAAAAATATTGGGATGCTATAGGTCTACCGGTCATACTTTGAAGGGTACCGCAAAATTACAGTATTGCCAACTCGCATGCATTTTCGTTAAACCTGTCTTCTTGTAAGTCATTTGCTGAGCTTATTTTTTTACATAGCCTAGCTTATGGGCTAACATTGAAAAGGGATTTTATTATTCTTTTAGATGACATATTTTAATATGCAATATCTTCCATAGCTATTATACAATATGACAAAACTTACCCATACACCCAAACTTTAAATTGCAAATTACTGTCACTGCTTATCTCAAATTCTACCAATTTTTACCTAAACATATTAAAAGGGCAATTATCTGTGTGCAATCTGTTTTATTTGCTACGGAGACATATGAAAACATGAAAGAGACTTTTGGAAAAGGGAACTGTAAAGTCAAAGTATTGCGAATCGCATCGAATCGCATCGTGTTTTATTTGCTTAAAGGACCTGTCACAAATACGAAATAGACTTTTGGGCAATGCCTTGTGTGAAATCTGTTTTATTTGCTAGAAGGCCGTGTCACAAATATGAAATAGACTTTTACTGAAAAAATATTGGGACGCAACAGCTGTCACAGTCATGTGTTGAAGGGTACCGCAAAATCAGATTTTGAGACCCAGGAACATTTTTATTAACCATGTCTTTGTTTAAGTCATATGCCGAGCCTAACTTATACATAACCTGGTTGCGGGGTATCATTAGCAAAGCGATTTATTTTTCTTTAAGGTGAACTTTTGTAATATACAAATATCCTTTACAGTTTTCATGAAATAGGACCAAGACTTACCTAATACCCCAAAAGATTACATTTCAAATTACGGCTTATCTTACGTTTTACCATTTGCTTTTGCTCCACACAATACAGAAGGCAATATAATGCTTATATGAAATCCGTTTTGTTTGTAACAGACGTATGTCAAAATATGAAGTGAACTTAATATAATTTAGTCGCCACTGGGATCATATTTCTAGGGGTACACAGATACGGCAAATTTCCTGAAACATATAAATTTTTATCAAACACGTCTTTATGAAAGAAGTCAGCCAAAATCATAGTCACGGATGATCTCAAAATATTATCAGCATCGTATATTAAATTATTTTGTTTCAAGTTTGTTTTATAAACTGTATCAATGAGCACAGCTAATTCAACAGTTTAGCTGATCCAATAATCGTTTCTAAACATTATACATTACATCAAAATTACCTGGGCGTTCCTGAAGAAAAACTTGTATAGATATATCAGAAAGCTGACTTTCTTCATTAACAAATATTATGGAATAGATATACCTGATATTTAGCTGCTCTAATTATCGTTTCCAAACTTCATAAATTAGAATAAGTGTCTAAAGATATGTCATATAGCTTGGCTTTCTTCAATAACAAAATAGGGATATGTCCAATATTTAGCTGCTCTAATGATAATTTCTAAACTTCATAAATAAGCAGAAATTTAGCTAGCCATTCATAGGTACTTTATTCCTGGATATATCCGATATTTGGTCGATTTAATAATCGTTTCTAAACTTTATAAATTGGCTCAAGTTTAGCTGGCATTCTTCAGTAAAATATTTTCAGGATATATCCGATATTGAACCGATCTAATTATCGTTTCTAATCTTTACGAATTAAATCAAAGGATGTTCAATAGTTTAAAAGCATGTATCTGATACTTGATCGATCTCATTATTGCTTCTAAATCAGTATACTATTTAAAACTATTTATACTATTTCAAACGTTCAAAATTTGGTAATAGCTTTTCTTTAATTGTATGTCACTGAATGTGCAAATGATTTATTGTGAATACAAAACTGCGTAAATTCTCTGAGATTTATGTTTCAATCTGGACTACAGTGTCACTGTTTGTATAGGAAGGTTCCCATTTGATCAGATAATTGGCCAGCCAACACTACCTTGCTTAGGTCTTGGGTGTATGTGTCAAGTGGATAACAAGAAAATGATTGGCAAATATTTAGGATTGTCGTTTAAACTTGTTGTCTTAGCCTATGTAAACACCATGGAAAGGAATAAAATACTCGCAAGCTGACTAGCTATGCAAAAGCAAGCAGAGATCCGGGGAGTGCCAAGCCCGGACGTGACGGACAAAAGTGCAGGATTGTGTTTTAGCTTTACTTTCCCTACCTTTCATGTTTGTTAAAACAAAAGAAAGTGGAGTAATACAATTTAATTTATGGTGCCATGTTTTTGCATTTTGCAAGTTATGTACGACCAAGAAATTAGTACCAAAATATACGATGTTCAAAATATTATAGGCATGAATCCATATATATATATATTTATGCAATAGACCATCGACATTGAAATAACTCTAAAACCAATATCTAAATCATGAAATAGATATAAAATTACAGAAGATAAGTTTCATGTGAAATGAATTATGAAAAGTTATGTATAAAATATAGTACATATAGCCGAAAAATAATATAAACATATGATCGTGTTCTCCACGAACACATGATAAATCTCTAACATTGACAATTATGGGATTATACAAGAGATTTCCCCCAAAATGTTATTGTTTTTAACGTTAAAACTAGAAGGGTTGTTATACAATCAATATTATTGTACTTTTTTGTATGTAGGCCTACGCGTGAATGTAGATGAACAAGAGTGAGAGATAGGGTTAAATTCCCCGCACAATTTTCCATGTCAGGCCTTGTGATTTAACACCCTGCAAAACTTGTCAATGGCTGACTTATAACAATTAGAAAAGATAATTAGTCAATGTCAAAATATTGCACATATTCAACATTTCTACTCAAGAACACTCCATCCATTGGAAGAACATGGAACAGGCTGTATTTACACTCGGACGCATCATACCCTCCCACCACAGCCATGGGCCAATCTAGGCCTATCGCACAAGCTACAACTCTAAAAATGCTTAAAACTGGTGCACCAACGATTAAAAATAAGAATAAAATAAAAAAACTCTTAACAATACCTTCTGATAGTCTAACTACACAGAACAGCTGACAGCTGATCATCGTATAAAACATTCAATTTGACAATTTGAATCTTCCACTTTTGCCTTGTTTCAACCATATTGTCAATAATGTTATTAAGAGAACCCGTTTTTCTAGTAAAATGAAATTATAAAACAATAAAAAATGCAAATAGTAATCTTAATATGCATTTATGATGGTAATACATCCATTATTCACAACAGACTCATCCCTAAGAGCAGCAAGCTGTGGAATTTTACAGTAATTGATTGTCGTCATATTTGAAAATGGCCGCCACACAAGAACGAGGCTCTACCTGTGAGGGATCGGTATTCAAATTGATTTTAAAACAATAAATATGCAAATGGTAATCTTAAAAGGCATTTATGATGGAAATACGTCCTCTATTCACCTCAAAATCATCTGTAGAGCAGCAACTATGGGATTTTATAGTGACTGATGGTCGCCATTTTTAAAAATGGCCGCCACACCAGAACGAGGCTCAACCTGTGGTGGCTCGGTATCCAAATTGATTTATATTATGATAATCTACATTCGTACCAAATTTCATGCTTTTATCACAAAATGCACAATTGTTATGAAAATTTGGGTTATCCGCACCACTATTAGTCATGTGACCTGGCTACAATTTTGAAATGAAAATGTTTTTTAACCGTCCCATTTCCATAAAATTTGACCGATCCAAAATCTTTTTGCAAACTTTATAGGCAATACTACCTAGATGCTATATATTAAATTTGAAGGAAATTGACCAGGCAGTTTTTGAGAAGAAGATTTTTAAAGTATTATTTTTCTGATTTTTCAATGACCTTTGACCTCCCCTATACCTCTGCAGCTAAGCTATACCAATGGCTTATTCTGGCCTATGTAAGAGTCCTGGGGGGCGGGGGCTAGTGACTACTGAACAATGACCAACAGGGGATCAAACTGCAAATCAATATTTTGAGGATGAACTTGACCTATGACCCTAGCATGTTTCTATACCTCATTGATGATGCACATATCTAATTCCAGCCTTCAAACTAGAGCTAGAGTTCTGATTTTTGGTACACAAGGACATGTATCAGTGTTAAGATTTTTTAACAAAATGTCACATGACCGCACTTCCTATACCTCATTGATTATGCACATATCTAATTCTGGGCAAGCCAATAGAGCTGAGGTCTGATTTTTGGTATATGGGATAACTATTGAAAACATTTTTTTCACAAAATGTCACATGACCTTGATGACCCTTGACCCCAAATATACATATCTGTCCATAACTCAGTAACCACAAGGGCTACACCCTTCATATTTGGTATGATGGGAGACCTTATGGTACCATATGTCATGCCTCATTAAATATGCACATATCTAATTTTGGGCAAGCCAACAGAGCTAGAGGTCTGATTTTTGGTATATAGGGATAACTATGGGATACAATTTTTTTGACAAAATGTCACGTGACCTTGATGACCTTTGACCTCAAATATACATATATGTCCATAACTCCATAACCACAAGGGCTACACCCGTCATATTTGGTATGATGGGAGACCTTATGGTACCACATGTCATGCCTCATTAAATATGCACATATCTAATTTTGGGCAAGCCAACAGAGTTAGAGGTCTGATTTTTGGTATATAGGGATAACTATGGGATACAATTTTTTTGACAAAATGTCACGTGATCTCAATGACCTTGACCTCAAATATAGATATATGTCCATAACTCAGTAACCACAAGGGCTACACCCTTCATATTTGGTATGATGGGAGACCTTATGGTACCATATGTCATGCCTCATTAAATATGCACATATCTAATTTGGGCAAGCTAATAGAGCTAGAGGTCTGATTTTTGGTATAAAGGGGTAACTATGTGATACAATTTTTTGGACAAAATGTCACGTGACCTCGATGACCTTTGACCTCAAATATACATAATGTCCATAACTCAGTAACCACAAGGGCTACACCCTTCATATTTGGTATGATGGGAGAAATTATGGTACATATGTCATGCCTCATTAAATATGCAAATATCTAATTTTGGGCAAGCCAACACAGCTAGAGGTCTGGTTTTCGGTATATAGGGATAACTATGGGATACAATTTTTTTGACAAAATGTCACTTGACCCCGATGACCTTTGACCTCAAATATAGATATTGTTCCATAACTCAGTAACCACAAGTGCCACATGCTTCATATTTTGTTTGATGGGAGACCTTATAGTGCCATATACGGTACCTCATTAAATATGCATATATCTTATTCTGGGCAATTAAATAGAGCTAGATGTCTGATTTTTGATATATGAGGATAAGTATGGGATACAATTTTTTTTAACAAGTTATCACGTGACCCCAATGACCTTTGACCGCAAATATACATATTTGATGATAACTCAGTAATCAACAGTACTATATCCTTTGACCTCAAATATATGTATGTACCTCAACGTGAGCAACAATTAGTACAAAAACCTTCATGTTTGGTATAATTGCAGATCTCAAGATGACCTTATGTTTCTCATCTACTATGCAACTGCTCGGAGCCCCTAAAACGCTGCTTGCAGCTTTAATTATCATTGAAATGGTAAACGCACTGCCCACCTTCCACTTGCAAGCTGAAAACTATAGCGTTCCGTCTAAAAACTGGCAATTTCTGAATCTAATTATTGACACAGGGGGCGCTCTTCTATAATTCAATCCCAGCATTCTTTGCGTATGCCCCCGTTCATATGCACGACAGTTTTTCTCCCTTTATCTTTATCAACGATATTTTGTATCAGCGACAAGGTGCATAATAACATTTACTGGCTAATAAAAGAGGTATATTTTATAAAAGGCATGTTATATAATAGTAATTTGTTTCGTTTTTGTTTATTTACGAGTACTCAAAAAAAACATGGCGGCGCCCATGAAAGAAGGTACACTTCCGGTTAATCGCATAGTATATCATGAATAAGCGCATGCGTAGTCAGTAAGCCGCTGGCACGACTATTAATTATTATACTGTATTATTACCAAATCGAGTCTATAAGGATTTTTCTTGGGGTTGTTAAACAAATGCACGCACACAATCCCACTATACAGCACACATATACTAAAACACCAAAATTGCGGCAAAAATAGTATAGAAACAAATTACAACCAATACAACTACTGCAGAATGATGCCCCAAAAACTACACTAAAACACTATACTAAAAATTACTGGATCAACAAAGTTTAACTGCCCTTGAATAAAACTGTTTTAATACGTTTTTTTCTTGATTTAAAATATCTGAAGCGCCTCCCAGATGGAAGAAGCTGGAAAAGGCCGTGAGCTGAATGGGTCTTATCAGCATAATTTTGTCTGATTTGCGAGCAAGGCTATTACGGTAAATAGATTTGACAGACGGTAACTCGCAATCGATGGGTTTGAAGCAGTTTTAACTACTTTTTGAAGGCTATTTTATCTTGTTGAGTTGAAGGTTTACTGTCACCTGTTCTAATTTTGCCACAGTTACCATGGAAAGGGAAAATCTAACCAATCACAGATTTTAAGCGGGTGGCCGCTTTTTAAAAACAGCGCCCTCACATAGGCATTTTGAATACCAAGGAACGCCCCTTTGACCATATATGGGCATATTTAGATTACAGGTGACTGTATACCTTTAAGCTACCATACCAAACAGTAGTTGAAAACGTAAGACACGCTCAATAACTGCTCTTTAAAAGTGTGTCAAAGCTTTCTGGCTCAGTTCAAATTTCTTGAGTTGTCTCAAGAAAAACATCCGTTGTTGTGTTTTTTCACTGTGGAAGTTGTGTTCGTGTCCCAACTTAACGAATTTGTGATAGTTGAGCCAAGAAATTTGAATAAATCAACCTGTTCTACAATTTGATCGTTTATAACAACAGGTACCATGGTAGTTTTCTTCCTGCGAAAATCAACAACCATTTCTTTGGTCTTTGTGATCACCAATTGGTTTTGCAAAAATCGCAATTCTTCTGTAGAACCAAAACACTGATCCAACTGATTTTTTCTTGTATAATCCTGGCATTTAGGTCAGTCACGGGGTTTGGCCACCATATTCTATTTTGCGAAAATCGCTATTTAATATTTAAAAATCTTCTTCCCCAGAACCAAAAAACCAATTTAACTGAAATTTTAGCTTTACTATCATTTCATTTATCTTTGACATAATTCATGATATTTTAGACTGCGCAAAACGAAAACACCTGCATTTATCTGCATGTCTACTTGCACTTATAAATTGCTGATCGCTTGGGCCCACCAAGGCTGTTCGCAGCATTATCTTCTTCTTCGGTTTCCTCTTCTTCCTCTTCCGTAAATTATTTGACATGATAGATCCCAAAACCGTTGCGCACAGCCTTTTCAAACTTGTAGGGCTTCTTAGGCATATTGATACTGGTGCGCCTGACTCTTCATACTTGGTTTGTTACATGAACTGGCTTTTATTAATTATTAAAATTTTAATTCCACCAATAAAATTGAAGAATCGACAATCTGTCAAGAAACTTTTTAGATATAGACCATACTACCAAGATACTACTTAGCGTATTTCAAGTTTATTGACCATGTCGTTTTTGAGAAGAAGATTATAAATTAAAGTATTATTTTTCTGATTTTCAATGACCTTTTTCTTCCCCTGTGCTTTTGCAGCTAAGCTATTGCAATGGCTTATTTGGGCCTATGGAAGAGTGCAACATGGCTAGTGATTACAGAACAATAACAAACAGGGGACCAAATTGTATATAAAATTTTGTGGAAGAACTTCACGTTTGACCCTGCCATGTCCCTGCACCTTATTTATTATGCATATATTAATTTCAGCCTACCAAATAGACCTACATTTTTCACATGACCGACATAGTCTTTATCTCATTTATCATACACATAACTAATTCTCGGCTAGCCAATAGCGCTAGAGGTCAGTTTTGTGGTACACAGGCACATCTATGGGAGCCACGATTTTTGACAAATGTCACGTGATCTTGATGATCTTTGACCTCAATTTTACTTATACGCCTATATATTCTTTGAACCCTTTTCATGATAAAAAGATCTGGCATTTTGAGCTCTCCCTTGGCCCACCTCCCCAATCATTGTCTTCCTTGCAACTCTGTCCCAAAGGAAATTGTAAGCGATTTTATGTATCTCCTTAATCAAATCATTGGACACCGGAGAGTTTAAATTACGTAAGTAAGTTTGGATAAGGCTAACGTCTTAAGCACATGAATTCTACCAATAAGACTCAATTTTCTAGCTTCCAAATCTTAAGAACATTTTTTAAATTTTCTATTGGCTTACAAAATTTTTTTTCTTGAGTAAAAACAGAATTATATGAAAAATGAATCCCAACTATTTTGATGGTGGAGGTGGGCCATGTGACCCCGGACGGCCTGTCCCTTTTATCTCGCCATTTCCCCAGCCTAATTGCTTCACATTTCTCAGTATTAATCTTCAGACCCGAACTACTAGAGTTCTTATTTTGGTACACAAGGATTACTTTGGTAGCAAATATTTTAGACAAAGTTTCACGAGACATTGATAACCTCTGTCCTCAAATGTTCTTCTATGCGTATAAATTATTAGCCACAATAGCTATAAAGTTCATATTTAATAGCAGAGTAGACCTTACGGTGCCACATAATGTGCCTCATTAATTATGCACATTTCTAATTCTAGGCTTACAAATAGAGCTATGGGTCTGCTTTGTGGTACACAGGCATATCTAGGAGAGCAAATATTTTTTACAAAATGTCATGCGACTTAGATGACCTTTGACATCAATTTCCTTCCATGCCTATATATTAGTAGCCACAACAGTTATAAAGTTCATATTTGGTAGTATGGTAGACCTTATGGTGCCACATCATGTGCCCAACAAATTATGTACATAACTCATTCTAGGCAAGCCAATACAGTTAAAGGTCTGATTTTTACTACACAGGCATATCTACGGGAGCAAAGATTTTTGACAAAATGTCATGTGACTTCGATGACCTTTGACCTTAAGTTACATTTATGCCTACAGATCAGTGGCCACAACAGCTATAAAGTTCATATTTGGTTGCATGGTAAACCTTATGGTGCCATATCAATGTGCATATGTAATTGGGGCTAGGTAATAGAGTTAGACATCTGATTTTTGGTACACAGGGATAATTTTGGTTACAAAGATTTTTTCACAAAATATCACGTGATCTTGGTAACCTTGCACTCAAATATCCGTTTACGCCTATGTAACACTGGCCACAAGATCTAATGTTACTCAACTATGACGAAGTTGCTGGCGAGTTGCATCATTCGACAGATGAGGTAATTGTCACCACTGCCCGTTGTCAATACAAAAGCAACGCGCTCGGGTAACACACAGGAAGTATGAATTGCTTTGGTTACATGCCTTACTATGATCACATTCTTTAGTTCTGGTAGTATGCCCAATCATATATAAAGGAATATTAATAGCGGAGCAGCGTCGGTCATTTTTAGCACAGAATATCTTCCAGTAAATATGTAGTCTTCCAAGTAACTAAAGGCTGACGGTAGCCAGCTTCACTTGGACACCCTGAACATTGCAACAGGAGTTATTCGACCTCTAGTTTTGCCGGCCACATTTTTCCCCTTTTAGTCACTTCCAAGGAGGGAAATTTTCATTTCACTTCCTTTCTTCACGTTAACGCACGTTTTAAGGAGAATTATAATTCTGGGTTCATTCAAGAACATGGTAACTCTCACTTCAAACATTGAGCAGCAGCCAAACCGAGGTACGGCAGCGTTGCTTCCATTGGTGTCTACCAGCAAGCATTATATCCTAGCGCCTTCTTTACCTTATAACTACTGGTTTGATTTGTAGTTTGCCATGGATTGACTGCTTACACAACCAGCTTGCCGGTCAGAATGATCCGGGTCGAAGTAGCAATAATTCTGGATGGACGTTGATCAGTAACTGGACGAAGTCTTTACCTACTTTGGTTCTTAGGTGAGCGGGTGCTACTTTTGATTTTGCCTAAAATAAGTTTCCTGGTACTTACAATCAAAATTGCTGGCAGGTCAATAGGGAACGCACAGCAAACTATGAAATAAAGAAAATTCACTAGTAATTTTTGAAATGCGAAAACAGATTTAGTGTAAGTTAGGGTCGGGTTATAGAAAAACAAGCAGTTAGGCATATTATCAAACTTTTGAAAACACCTGTTTTTGAGGGTCATGAACAACTAAATACCGTGGTTTCAGCACGTTGCAACGGAACGATGTTCCGATGTTTTACAGGACGAACTGGATAAAAAGTTGTGAGCGACTGTAAGCCGGTACGACTGACGTTTCGAAATGCACATAAAAGTGAAGGTAAGAAGGCAATGGCCAAGCTGACGAATATGACTAGTCATTAAATTACTAATTATTTTGACCCCCCCCAAAAAAAAAAAAAAAAAAAAAAACCAAACACCACAAAACAAAAAAAAACAAGAAAAACAAGACAACAAATCAAAACAGGGATGTCAACGTCTTGGGTCACGGTGCCATAATGACTTGAGGCCTGAAATTGAGATGTGTGCAGTGCTAACGACTTGGGCCGAAACGACTTTATGGTCTTAATTCATCTGTATTTATTCCTGTATTTTGAATGTATTTTAATGGCTTGATTTTACAATGTTTTATGCCTAAATTTATCATTAATTTTTAGCCCCATAAAAACCCGAGTAAACCTTTGGCTACATGGCTTGATGATTTTCTTTGACGAAGAGTTGCCGAAAGAAATGAGAAAAAAGTATAAGTACAATTGTAGTGGGTAATCTTGTCTATGAAAATTGTCGAAAACAATTTTTCAAGAGTTTGATTTTAAATGTCAACGATTTTTTTTTACTTTGATTTTTATTTTGAACTTACGGTCAAAACATTTACAATATAGCAGTAGTTAACCGGTCGGTGTTTCCTGTCATGGTAACCATCGATTATTGCGTTCGGATACTGTAGTAATGGCAGTTGAAATTTTAAAGTAAAATAAAGGAAAAGTGGCTACACACATCAACTACTTGATTGTGTTCAGTTTTTACACTCGTTTTGTTTTTTTACTGAGTATTTTTGGCGTGTATTGTTTAGTGTGCCATTTTTTTATTTCGACCGTTTGTTATTTTATGTTTAATTGCATATAGTGTTCAGGCAATTAATTCAGGAATAAGCCATGACGAGACAAAGCCGATTCGGTTGTGACCTTCCATGTCTTCGTTTCGGAACACTGAGATGTTCCTTCATCAGTCGCTTGAATTTGTATGTGTTTTGTTTGGTTTATGTGTGATTGTCTTGCTCTTCTATCAGTGTTGATGATATGTTTTGACGGTGATAGAGGGACCGTGGTTTTGATTTGTAAAACCTTGTGTTGGAGAGGCTGTTACCGCGTCTTAGTGTTTGTTATGTTTGTAAAGTCTTGTCTTCACTAATGTATCTTTATGTTGTTGTTTATTCGCATTGATTGAGATTTTTATTCTTAGTACTTGTCTTGTTTTTTTGGTCAAGATATATGACCATTAGTTTTTGAGTTAATGTGGTTTTGGTGGATGTAAGATTGCTGTGCTCTTTTAAAGGCGGTGGCCCTTTGAGGGCGTCATCACTCTCGAGGTCGCCCTCTAAGGGGTTAATTAGCTTTGCGGGCTGGTGGGGTGTTTGTACCTCACCAGGACGAGGTGCTGCACGCTCATTTCAGTAGCTACAAGGTGACTTGATCGTAAAATAGTCATCTGTGCACCGGTTATTCATTCATATATCACTTTATTCATCCATTTATCGTTTGTCCCAACGCCACAACCCATGTTTGTTGTCATGGCTTCCAAAGGTAAAGGAAAAACAGTTGGAAAACGCCGGAAAAAGTCTCGGTGGCAAGCAGACACCCACTGTAGCAGACGGAACCTCGTCGAACTATGAGCCGACTGTCGAGGCCGTCGCATCCACTTACTTCAATAGTTCCAGAACCTACGTCTGGAAGTCCAATCCATTAACCAAATATGAACTGAATATGCTCACATGTTTAACAACAGGTTCATTAATATTAGTACGCTTCAAAGAACAATGAGGTATATGTTATCACTATATGTAGCAGGTTTTTTTTTTTAAATTTCGCACAGTACACTCAGAGTTTAATCACTAATTATAAAACTTTATTTAATATGCAAATGAGCTGTCAATTAACTTGACACTGCTAAATGCTTTATGGGACAATTAGATATCCATCAGATCAACATTTCTTAATGCTGTAATTTTAGAGTAATGTCACTTATTACAAAGTTCATTAAATATGCAAATAAACCCTAACATTAACTTGACACTGTTCAATGATTCATAGCACAATTAAATATTTATCAAATCAATATCTGTAGCACGTTTCACAAATTTTAGTGCCGAAATTTCAGAGTTATATACCTAATTACAAAGTTTAATAAATATGCAAATGAACCCTTAATTAACTTTATACTACTAAATGCTTTACAACACAGTTAGATATCTGTCGTATCAGTATGTGCAGCAGTTTCATCACATTTGATGCAGTTATTTCGGAGTTATATGACTAATTATAAGACTTCATGAAATATGCAAATGAGCTAATTATTAACTTGACACTGCTCAATGCTTCTCAGTACAATTGGATATTTATCAGATCAACATCTGTAGCAAGTTTCATCAAATTTAATGCTTTAATTTTGGAGTAGTATCACTAATTACAAAGTTCATTAAATATGCAAATGAACCTTTAATTAACTTCACACAACTAAAAGCTCTACATCACAATTAGATATCTGTCGGATCAGTATCTGCAGCAGATTTCATCACATTTGGTGCAGTTATTTTGGAATTATATCACTAATTACTAAACTTCATAAAATATGCAAATGACCTATTTGTTAACTTGACACTGCCAAATGCTTCTCAGTACAATTAGATATTTATCAAACCAATATCTGTACCCAATTTCACTGACTTGGGTGCCGTAATTTCAGAGTTATATACCTAATTACAAAGTTCATTAAATATGTAAATGAACCCTTAATTAATTTAACACTACTAAATGCTTTACACTACAGTTAGATATCAGTCGGATCAGTATCTGCAGCAGATTTCATCACATTTGGTGAAGTTATATCGGAGTTATATGACTAATTACAAACCTTCATAAAATATGCAAATGAGCTATTTATTAACTTGACACTGCCTAATGCTTCAAAGTATAATTAGATATATATCAGATCAATATTTGTTGCAAGTATCATCAAGTTCGGTGCAGGAATTTCAGAGTTATCTCACTAATAACAAAAGTTCATTAAATATGCAAATGAGAAGATAATTGACATGACACTCACAGTATCATCATAATGTTCTGAGATTGTCATCTGTGAAAAGTTTCATGAAATTTTGTGCAGTATTTCTTGATATATGTCTACACTGCCATTACCGTCTCTATAGGGAAACCATTGTATGGAAAAAAAAACGATATTGCATAACTTCATTAATATACAAGCCACAATAACCAAAATTTAATCAGTTCTTGCAAGTAGCACATGGTACCTGTGTACCAAATCTGACTCGAATCCGTTCAGGCGTTTTTGAGTTATCATGTAAACAGACAGACAGACAGACAGACACACACACACACACTAACACACTAACACACACACACACGGACAGACAGACAGACATCACTATGACAATAGCCCACGTGTTTACACACGTGAGCTAAAAACCAGGTAGACGGAAAGACCAGACCGGCAGAGAAGAAGCTTCACCTGCTGCGGACTCTAATAAAGCAAATTTCCCGACGTTCAGTAATGTCCAAAGGCCCTCCGGGGAGTCCATCGATGAAAGTGCGGGAAACATAACCAACATCACCAATGCAGCAGACTTGCGTTGCCTGATAACAGCAGAAGGGCAGTTACAGCAAGACTTACGAGATCTCCAACGGACGTATGTGCCAGAGTTCTTCAACCAGAAGAAGGTACAATATTATCAGGGATAAACGATTCACTTTGTAACAAAATACAACATCCCTTGCCCTGCAATCAGTACTCTCCAAGCACTAGCCAACACAGCCAACTTTACGGGGCATTGCTGACCACTCCACCATTAGTAAATTTGCTCAAAATGTATTAATTGTCCCTCGAAGTTCGCCCATGCACAGTGCCTGAGAGCATCTTACCAAGGCTTGAAAGGCCGCATTTCGACAATGACTCGTACCATCTTACGCACTCGCCAAATTCAGGGGAGGGTCCAAATGATGCTCCACTGAAGATTTCCAATGTCGACTGAACCTATGAATTCCAATCCAGCACATTGAGGGCAGAAGCCAAAGCCTTTGTTCCTTTTTCACATTCTCGTGGTCCAGCGCTCAGCCATGCATTCCCTAGATAAGGTCACTTTATAACGTCAGTTTACGCACTCGGGTATGTTCCTCAGATATCCCTTATTTTCAGGATCTTCAGATACAAGTCCAGTCGAATTTGCAAATCCCAATCTGGCGGCATACTTGCAGGACTATAATGACTATGCAATCTGTGATTTCTTAAAATTTGGAAGGCCTATTAATTACTGCGCAAAACGTGCCCGCTGCCGGTTGATAGGAATCATGGCTCTGCATACGCTTTGGAGAACATGTAGGTAGCTACATAGACACAGAGTTGAAACATGGTGCTACGACGGGGCCTTCTACCGGCAAACCATTTGAATGTTCACTCATGATTTCTCCCATACAAACCATTCCAACATCAGACTCTTACACCAGGAGAATAGTACTGGATCTAAGTTACCCTATGGCTTTTCAGTAAATAACGGCATACCCCGGGATAGCTACCTCGATGGCCCGTTCACAGTTACATATCCGGGTATCGATGCTTTTTCCGACATTGTGGCGCAAAGGGTAGGGGCTGTGACATGTTCAAATGGATTTGAAACGTGCATATTAGCAAATTCCGGTAGATACCAAGGACTACCATTACTTAGGTTACAGTGAGAATGATCAAACATATTTCAATACTGAGATGCCATCCGGCCTCTGTATCGCGACGATAGCATGCCAAAGGGCGCAAAACGCTGTCACTCATATGTTTAACAAATAACAGGTCGTTAGTGAATTATTTGGATGATTTCAGGGGTGCAGACAGCCTTGATAAAGCCATTAATAGTTTCACTATTCTTGGAAGCTTACTGGAAGAAGTCGGACTGCAGGAATCGAACAAAAAAGTTTGCCCACCTTCAACGACTCTCACATTTCTAGGCCGCCTGTTTGATTCTCTCAATATGACTATCAGCGTGCCACAAACAAAAATCAAGGAGACCAAACCCTTGTTGACATCCTAGTTCACGAAAAGGAGGGCCACCAAACATCAATTACAATCTCTTATCGGCAAGCTTACCTTCCTCGCAGGATGTGTTCGTCCGGGACGGGTCTTATCTCCCGCCTATTGGCCGTCCTTGGGCAACTTAAATGCAACCATCATCGTTTCCATATCAACAAAGAGAAAGACGTACCTTGGTGGTTGAAATATCTCGAAATTTATAATGGGATATCACTAATACCGCAGACCGACTAGTAACCTCCAGATGCGCTGATTGCTACTGATGCATGTTTGCAGGGTGTTGGGGCACATACGAAAATAACTTCTTCCATTGTACTTTCCCTAATCACATTGCAGAGGCGGGTCTTCACATATGTGCCCTTGAAATGCTAGCTGTTGTAGTGGCCTCTAAGGTGTGGGCAACTTCCCTTTTGGGACGACGTATCACTGTTAATTGCGATAATGAAGCCACTGTTAATGTTATAAACGCTGGCAGAAGTAGGGACCAACATATGTTACAGTTTGCTCGCGGATTATGGTACGTGGCAGCAAAATATTGCTTTGAAATTAGAGCTAAACACCTGCCAGGTAGAGAGAACAGGTTAGCTGACTATTTAAGCAGGTGGTCACTTTCTGACAACTACAGAAACACCTTTCACAAATTAACCGCTGATAGGCCAATGAGTGAGACAAGGATTAGCCTTGATTTTTTTTCCATGTCTCACGTGTAGTAACCTGCATTTCTTACAGGGCGAGAAGCATACAGAAGACTGAGTTTGTTCAGCCAAACGGTCGAAACCATGAGACTGGCTTACGCGGAGGGCACACTGCACAACTTTTCTTCAGTTTGGAAGACATATTTCTCCTTTTGCATCGTTTATGGCTACAACCCGATCCCTGCCCAGTCGGCTACAATTTGTTTGTTTGTCCAGTTTCTTTCATCGTCGATCACTTATGTTCGTACCTTAAGCAACTGTCTAAATGCACTCCGGTCTTGAATGAATGTAATCATTTCCCCCAGGGAAGTAGTTCATCACTTTATGGTTACACTTGTTCTCAGGGCATTTGACGTCAATATCCGCAAATCCACAAACACAAACTGGCCATAACCCCCTCGATCTTACTGACAATTTACCGACACCTTCGCATGACACCTACTTTGGACGTGTCTCTGGTGCTACCTTCCTCACAGCCTTTCACTTATTTTGCGAAAGTCAAACTTAGTCCCCCTTCTCGATTATGGTTCGACCCTAAATTTCACCTAGCCCGACAAAACTTCCGCTTTGTTGATCAAGGCATTGTCATAACTGTAACCTGGTCTAATACAAATCAGTTCCAGGAGCGCATCAACTCTATTCCCATTTTGCCATTGCCCGATTCACTTTTATGCTTGGTTACAGTCCTACAACTCATATTCCTGCCCCAGCTAGCGCCCCAGCGTTTCTGCTTCACACCGGCCCTTCCCTGGTACCCATAACTTACCGCACTTTCACTTCTCAGTTACATCTTCTTCTAAGTGCAGCAGGATTCCCGGCCAAGTCCTTTTCGGGCCATAGTTTTCGCCAAAGGGGAGCGACAGCAGCCAATACCTCAAGCGATCTCATCAAACTTCATGGCCATTGAAAATCCGAGGCGCATCATCCTTATCTCGAAATCCCGTTCTCAACGCACCTGGTAGTTTCCCTTCGTCTCAACATGTACTTGAGCACATTTGACGCTTAGATAATTAGGGTTGTCAAGGCACAATTTTAAAATGCTTTGTACCTTTCCAGTTTAAAACAATGTATCAAGAGCCAGTATTTACAGGCTTTGTACCTTTGTAGTTTAAAGATGTGTATTGCATTTTCTATGCGAATGTATGTGTTCAACGTTCATTGTTGAATCTAGTTAGCAGAGCGTTTAGAGCTTCTTAACTTGTACTTTAGCTTATTGTAGGCTTAAATATATATAGTGTCGTCAAAGAGTCATTGTTCAATAACGAGCTTTATACCTTCAAGTTTTAAGAGGTAGTATGCCGTCTGTACGTTTGTGACGCAATCGTAATCATGGTTTATTAGGATTGTGCTGACGTCCTCACGATTTTTCCTTGCATCTTTACTCCAAGCCCCACGGTTCAGAATACGTTATCACCCTTTCAGTATGCCTGATATAGTACCTGCCAACCGTCGCTGTGTGCCATCACAGAAAGTATCGTACACTTCTCACTGCATTGCACTATTCGTAGTTTTCCTACAACCATTGGTGTCACAGTTTGGCGGTCTGTTTGTCAGTTTCTCAGCAGGTGCAGCATTAAACAGGGCAACTTTCCTCAGACCGCCGGTCTGTATTCAGTGTTTTCTTTATTGTACTCGGTACTAGCAGAGAGTAATAGTGGCCCTTTGAGGGCATCATCACTGTTGAGGGCGCCCTCTAAGGGGTTCATTAGCTTTGTGGGCGGGTGGGGTGCACACTCCTCACCAGGACGAGGTGCTGCACGCTCATTTCAGTAACCCCCCACCAACCCTTGCTCTAGTGTTCCATTAGCTTTCACCTGTTCCGTGTTGTATTTTCATCGACATGCTTTATGAAAGTTTTTAGATGTTTTATCGCATCACAGTTGTTTGCTTTGTATCTACTCGAACAGAGTTTCTTGAACTCAAAGCATTCGTTCAACATTTTGTCATTGTCATTATAACTTTATAGCATGCGTTGTATGGCAGTTTCTCAGCAGGTGCAGCATTAAATGGGGCACCTTGCCTCAGACCGCTAGTCTGTGTTCAGTGTTTTCTTTATTGCAACTCGGTACTAGAAGAGGGTAATTTTACAGTGTTTAAAATATGTTGAAGATGCTGACACTGCGTCGTTTGTGATTTCTTCCTGTCTGTAGTTAAACCTTGTGTCGAAGACGCTGTTAAAGCGTCGTTACTGTTCGGTTGTTTGTCATATCTTGCATATGTTTTGTTTTTTGTATGCGATTCTGCTTGGTTTTAGAATGTCGCATTTTGATTGGTTGCGAGTGTAGTCTTGTGGACTAGTCTAGGGGTCGATTTTCCCCGTTCGGGGTTGACTTTGGCATGTATGTGAATTGTTTTTTTTTTTTTTGATCGAGATGACTGGGACTTGGTCTCCTTGTCCTATACCACCGTTCCAAGTCTTGCTTGTGTGGTTATCATTGGCTGTTATAGTTTGTATGGTTTATACACTTATAAGTTGTTTTTTTTTTTAATTTAACAGAACTGTGTCGCCAGTAATTATGAATGAGAAATATGACACTATAAGGTCCAATCCATAATTCCCCTTCGTCTATTTACTTTGTCGAATTGTTTCCACTGAAAGATTTTTTTTCAGTTTAAAATATCGGTTAATCTACCCGGGGTGGTTTTACCCTGTTTGGTAGGAAAGGAATCTCACTGAAGGGAGAATCCGATGAAATTGTTCTACCATGAGGTAGTTGTGGGGTTGTCTGTGCAGGTGTGCGTGTGCGCGCTCGTGTGCGAGCATGATTTAGCTATGGAGGTAAAAAGCGGTAACGCTGACCACAGATATGTTTTAGGGCTGTATTAGAATCAGCTAAACAAAATTCACATTTCCTAATATAGATTTTTCCTCTATTGTTGTACTGTGTTTTTATTCTGTGTCAATCCAAAGACTGTTGAGAAAACTCTTGGGTCTGTGGTCAACCTCAGACTTTTGGTAGCTCCATGTTTGACAGTATTAAACTGTGCCCCTATACATACGGTCTGCACTGTGTGTAGAGTCTCTCCATCACAGATCTGTGCCGTGTGGAAACATAGGCAGCAGAGGGGGCTACTGTCTATGGTGGGAACACAGACAAGGAGAAAATTTGTGGTGGGAACACCGTCCCTCCATCCACTGTGGTGGGAACAACCACCTTGCCACCTGCCTATTATAATCAGTGCATTGTCTTTGTACAACAGCTACCTGTTAAATAACTAATTTAATAATCTGTTGACACTAGTAAGTGTTTGACAAGCCTGCAGCTACTGTTCACAGGCCCCGAACGGATAACCGACCAGATCAACACAAAACTAAACCCATGGTAAAATATTAAAATAAACAAATTCTGTCACCGATCATGAGTTTGGTTCTATTACCCCCTCACTCCGTCCCCTGAAAGATGCCCAATTAACGCAATTAAGCTATAGACGGTATTGGGAGCCCCACTCTGCTGTTTATGATAACAAATCGCGGTTTAGATGTTGTTGGCACATCTATTATGTGATAAGTGATTAAGAAAGATTTCAGGGGCCATCGAAGTCATAGCCATTTCATAGCTAGTTTCGTTTGTCGGACCACGCGGATGTTCACTTTCCTGTCTCAAGGCTGAAATTTGTGCATGTGCGTCACCGGACAAACTTATTCACTTTATTGCCAAATCAGGGATTAAAAACCCAGCGTACTCAGTGTGTACGGGACCAAATATTACTGTTGAACGCTATATGATTGTATCATAAAATACAATTAAAATTTGAAATCGTCGAAGTAAATTGGAGATTAACACCACCGATACAATATAGAGAGGACAATCACGACAATTTACAAGATATATCTTTAATGTCTGCGTGGAGGTAGAAAGAGACTGCTTCAAAGGATGGGCACCTATTAGAGTATTATTTTGAGGTCCCGACATCGAAAAATTCATCATCAATTCTTTCTATGCCGCACATCAGATATTAAAACATATTGAATATGGGAATATAAAAAATCAACGAGGTCGCAGTTACAAGCTACCTGTGAAAGGTCGCGATCGACTAATCGATGGACGAAGCGTGTCGCCCTTGTATAGAAATGTTACTTTTGTGAAAAGTTGAGTATTTCTTAGTAAACAAGAAGCACCTGACATCACTTCTTGGTTGTTTTACAAGACGCCGGCACATCTTTCTGTCACGACTTTGACTGACATGTGTACCCGTGCTTTTGATTCATAGAGAAACATAATAACTACCGACCTGTTGCACTAACGTCAATTCCAATGAAATGCCTGGCACGAATCCTTCTGCAATATTTAGTTTCTCAAATATTACCGTATCAAGACCTACTACAAATTGCTTACCGCCAACACAGGAATACGGAAGGTGCAGTTCTTTGTCTTCTGCATACCCTCACACAACACCTTGACACTTCAAATGCGTCTGTTCGAATTTTATTTGTCGACTTCTCAAGTGCGTTTACTATATCACCAAACTTGTTGATCAGAAAATTGAAAAATTGTTAGTCAGCAGGCAGTTAGTTCGGTTGGGTTGCATTTTTTTTTATATGAGACCATTTTTAGCTCACGTGTGTAAACACGTGGGCTAATGTCATAGCGATGTCTGTCTGTCTGTCCGTGTGTGTGTGTGTGTTAGTGTGTGTGTGTGTGTGTGTGTGTGTCTGTCTGTCTGTCTGTTTACACGATAACTCAAAAACGCCTGAACGGATTCAAGTCAGATTTGGTACACAGGTACCATATGCTACTTGCAAGAACTGATTAGATTTTGGTTAGTGTGGCTTGCATATTAATGAAGTTATGCAATATCGTTTTTTTCGTACAATGGTTTCCCTATGGAGACGGTAATGACAGAGTAGACATATATCAAGAAATACTGCACAAAATTTCATGAAACTTTTCACAGATGACAATCTCAGAACATTATGATGGTACTGTGAGTGTCATGTCAATTACCTTCTCATTTGCATATTTAATGAACTTTTGTTATTAGTGAGATAACTCTGAAATTCCTGTACCAAACTTGATGATACTTGCAACAAATATTGATCTGATATATATCTAATTATACTTAGAAGCATTAGGCAGTGTCAAGTTAATAAATAGGTCATTTGCATATTTTATGAAGTTTTGTCATTAGTCATATAACTCAAATACAACTTGACCAAATGTGATGAAATCTGCTGCAGATACTGATCCGACTGATATCTAACTGTAGTGTAAAGCATTAAGTAGTGTGAAATTAATTAAGGGTTCATTTGCATATTTAATGAACTTTGTAATTAGGTATATAACTCTGAAATTACGGCACCCAAGTCTTTGAAATTGGGTACAGATATTGTTTTGATAAATATCTAATTGTACTGAGAAGCATTTGGCAGTGTCAAGTTAACAAATAGGTCATTTGCATATTTTATGAAGTTTTGTAATTAGTGATATAACTCCAAAATAACTGCACCAAATGTGATGAAATCTGCTGCAGATACTGATCCGACAGATATCTAATTGTGGTGTAGAGCATTTACTTGTGTAAAGTTAATTAAGGGTTTATTTGCATATTTAATGAACTTTGTAATTAGTGATATTACTCCAAAATTACAGCGTTAAATTTGATAAAACTTGCTACAGATGTTGATCTGATAAATATCAAATTGTACTGAGAAGCATTGAACAGTATCAAGGTAATAATTAGCTCATTTGCATATTTCATGAAGTTTTATAATTAGTCATATAACTCCGAAATAACTGCATCAAATGTGATGAAAACTGCTGCATATACTGATCTGACAGATATCTAACTGTGTTGTAAAGCATTTAGTAGTGTAAAGTTAATTAAGGGTTCATTTGCATATTTAATAAACTTTGTAATTAGGTATATAACTCTGAAATTACGGCACCAAATTTTGTTAAACGTAATTGATTTGATAAATATTCAATTGTGCTATGAATCATTAAATAGTGTCAAGTTAATTTAGGGATTATTTGCATATTTAATGAACTTTGTAATTGGTGACATTACTCTAAAATTACAGGATTAAATTAAATGAAACGTGCTGCAAATGTTGATCTGATGGATATCTTATTGTCCCATGAAGCATTGAGCAGTGTCAAGTTAATTAACAGCTCATTTGCATATTAAATAAAGTTTTGTAATTAGTGATTTAAATATGAGAGTACTGTGCAATGTTGAAAAAAACCTGCTCCTTATAGTGATAACATATATCTTATTGTTCTGTGAAGCGCACTACTATTAATGAACCTGTTGTAAAACACGTGAGCATATTCAGTTCATATCTGGTTTAAAGTACATTCGATACGATCGTATGAGCTATTGACAAATGCCGGCTCACCTCACAGTTCGGTTATATCACCATAATTATTAACCATTTTTACATCTGAGAGTACTCCTATGCTTGAGAACAGTAATGATAAGCTTTACAAATTTGCTGATGATAAGGCTTTAGCTGGCCTCACTATAGCAGATCAGGACACAATCTATAAGCAAGTGTGTGAGCAGATTGGTTACATGGTGTGATTGTAGTTTCTGTATGTAAAGAAAACAAAAAAAATAAAAATTGATTTCAGGAAAGAAACTTAAATGAGTCCACCTTCGTTAAAAAACCACGTGTACGGAGGTTGAAAGGATAAACAGTTATAATATCTTGGGAACTTTCTTACAAATGGTTTCTTGTGATGACGGCCACATTGATATGTCGAATCGTAAATGTCAACAAAGATTGTTTTTCCTACGAAATTCAGTTGCATAAATTTAAAGTATCAGGGAAGCGTTGATCATCTATTTTACAGATCACTGGTTGATTCTATCATTTTGTCATTGTATTTCCTGCAGGGTTTATATATCGCCTATTGTGGTGAAATCAGATAAAGATCGTAGCAGTTAGTAATATTCTAGGCATACCATTGCCTTGTTTTGATGACATGTACATGAGGTCAATGAAAAACGAATCAAGGACTATAATGTCTGACAAAGCTAATCCGCTGCATACAATTTTTTTAAATGAGGTCTGGTCCAGATATCACTCCATTAGGTGCGGCACGAACATATTTAAAACGACTTTTGTGCCCTTGGCAGTTAGGATTCCTGACCAAATGTCTACGAGGTGAAAGTCGCATCGTGGAGACGGCTAATGTCACAGTTATTTCAAATTTCATGGAAAAAGTATGGTACCGCCAGAAAATGAACCGTCTAATAAACAGAGACTGGTTCTAGATGGATTACTCTCTTTTATTGACTCGCCAGTTTCTTTCCGTGATTGGGAGATTGGGTAACTACCCAGATATTTGTAAATGCAGCGATTTGGTCTGGTGGTAATATGTGTTTAACAAACAACCCGGTACTGTTTTACAATGTTAATGTTTTTCCTGTTTTATAGTAGCCAGAATACGAAGCTCTCCTACTGATTCCGGAAGTTTGTATGCAGTGTTCCTTCAAAAACGGTTTATAGAGTATTGAGCCCGATACCGTTTTCATTTGCTGATATCTTATCAAACAACTCGACAACATATCAGAAAGCCGAAAAACATCTCCAGTTACTCAAGTTTTTACGTCCCTCCTTGTTTCTTTATCCGCACGTCAGTGTCTTTTGTACTGAACAATGTAAAATCGTATCGCGCAGTTACCTCCATGATCGTACTTTGAGTGTTCGCATTTCAAAGCTTGCTCTATTTGAGCATAGACCCTGGAGGGTCTATGATTTCAGCGACTGACACAGTGACAATGCCATTTCCAAAATGTGAATGAGAGATCGACCGATGCAAAATAGACGACGTGGAGCAAAGCCAGCGTGAAAAGAACTGACAACGCTGTCCGGTGCGGCAGGCTTATGATTAGCTGACCACAAGTAAAATTGACAGTTATGGCTACTTATTAAATTTGACCGCAGTTTGGGCTGTTTCACCTTTTGTGAATTGAAATATCTTCCGATGTAACAATATTGCCATCATTGACAAGCGACGATGTAACTGAGCTGTCACGATCCCTATCCGATTTCCCCCGACGTTTGAATCGTGTCTATCCGAGTATGAATAATACCCTGTACCTATGGGTGACCGACCATTGCCGAACAATGCCGAAGATCAACCGAGTAACGTTCCCAGTATGGCAAAGCTGGGTAATCACGGTGAAAAAGGCTAGCGTTTTAAAACGTTTTCTTGCAGCGTTGTCGGACTAGGTCCGGTTCGTAGGCAAGCCATATTTGAGTCATGACGTCGCCATTGTTGCAAATTTTTTAACACGATCTTGTCGTCACTCACCCCAAAATCACGTCGTCAAACGTGCACTTGAAGAAGCAAGAATCAGCAAATCCAAAGAAACAATTGCCAGTCTTGCATTCGAAGACTATATCTCGGGCGAGTGAATGGCTATGTCGCTTTCAGATATAGTTGCAATAATGGCACCATCCTTGCCACAGTACAACTGCATCGCACAGGACTTCCAAAACACGGAAAACAAAGGATCGGCAGTTCCGATTGCAAATATGTCTCATGGTCTACTTCCTATGTTTTCTCTGAAACCGAGTAAATAGTCATTACAGGGCAATCACCTCCTCCAAAAGGGCCGTTCTGACACAGCATTTAACAACGTTGTGAACGCCGTTGTTATGGTAAACAACGACGAAAACCACGTGTGAGAACAGTTAACGACGGTGCTGCGACGGCGTCGATCTACGGCGTCGAATTTCGTCAGACCTGCAACGGCGCGCCGACGCAAATTGTGTGTCAGAACGGTTAACGACGGTGTAAACGCCCTCTCGCGACGACTTTTGTCCAAAACATTACCTCTGACCTATCAGCTCGAGTGCACAGTACGCATAGCTGGACTCGACACGAACCATGGAAGACAACAGATCTCTCGCTCCCGTTCAATGCCCTCCAGCTTTCAGGGGAAATAACTGGTCGGAAGATGAAGTAGCCCTGGCGTCAATGCATTGTTTAAATGCTGAAGCAGCATGTACATGAAACGCATGGTCGATCGCCTACGGCGTTCTTGAAAATTTCTTGCGTACTCGTCATGGTCAAACTGAAGTACGTTGTGTCCATGTTGCTGGGCATTCCTGAGGCGACGATTGAACTGTTGAATCCGTCTGGATCGCATATGAAGGTGAAAATACAGGAGACACGCCGCTACAGTTGCGTCCTGGACATCCGCCATTGTTGTTTATATCCAACCTGTACTATAGACATATATTGAACGTAGAGGGCGCAAAACACCGGTGTTTTCCTCAAAACACCGGAGGAAATTCCGTGTATGGACATAAGTAGAGATTAAGGGTTAATCCACAGGTGTTTACCAATCAAAACCGTTAGTTACCGGCGGCGTTGGTTTGGCTAGTGGGAACACAGTAAAAAAGAGAACTACCGTAAACGCATGTCTTTATGCTTATCAGATTAATTCCATTATATTACCATGCCCCGCCTGTCGCATTTTGATTGGTCGAGCTGAACCACGTGACTGACCACAAATACACAATAATGGTCTGTTTACATGCCCGTGAATATGAATAATAAGATTAACAACTCAAAGTATCGTAACTTTACAGCTCAAACGTAAATCATAATCAATCACACAATAAAATGGAGCACTTGTGGGCCAAGTTGAGATACTTTTTTCTGAAAATATCTCCGGATTTGCCAATATTTTACAGCGCGCGTGACAGTGCGTCGCATATTGCTCAGTTCTGGGGCCGCCAAGTTGTCGTTCGCTCCGAAAATTTTCGCAAATTTTGACGGTTTTCTCCGGTTAGTTGATAATATAATGGAAATAACAGACTCCGCTCTGACCATTAACGTTTATTTATGGGCGCGGGCTCGAGGAAAGCCAAATTTACGGGCTCGGCAAGCCTCACCTGTTAATTTTGGCTTTCCTCTCGCTCTTGCCCATAAATAAATGTCAATGGTCAGCGCGTCGCCCGTTATTTCTATAATCATAACGCCAACCAAAACTTTTATGAATAGGCACAAATCTGAAACGGGGATTTGTAAAAATCGCCTTTTTTACAAAAGAACTGTACTCAAATTTTACAAAGCGTTGTGAATTTCGGAATAAAGTTGAAAATTTACTTTGGGAATTTAAATGAATGGATTGCTTCGGTTAGGTGTGTCGCTTTGATCTTGTTTGCTGTGCAATCTAGTGTTTTAATATGGACAGCACTAGTGAGGAGAGAAATTTTGCGTCAGTTTTGGGCCTTGTGATTTGGTACTGCTGATCAGTCGACCAAGCTCATTCATATTGCAGACGCATTTGTTGTGTACTTGGCATTTTTTCCAGCATTTTAAATTAGATCTGTGGTGTGATCATTGTAAAGTTGTGTATTTTGTGCGTGTCGGCACTTGTGTGCAAGGGCCATGGTCCTTCTATCGTGCAAGGGCGAATCAGAAATAGATAAGATTTTAATAAAAAGATCAGTCAACCTTCCGCCGATCCAGCTGATGAAGCTGCAGGTGTGAACAACGAACTATTTGGCCATCTATTGTTTAACTGGGCACTTGTCACCAATACTTGCCTTCTTTTGCCATGAAAGTAAATAGCCACTCACATGAATGACCGCTTGTAGAAATCGCAAAAATCACATGCACAGATACCGATACCTTAGCATGTTACTAGATTAGTGAGTGTCGTTATGCTAGCAAGTAATTAACTTTTACATATACAAAGTTTCAACTGAATTTTGATGTAAATGGGTTACAAGTATTTCATTCAAAGTTACCGACTTGCCCTATCCGATGCATAAACTTAGCTTAATCATAGCGGTTCAGGGACATTTAAGCCACGTCGTATACGCCTGGCTATGAAGCGGATAAGCTGACGGTTAAGTAACGTATCACAAGGTAAACATCCGACGGTTCTCTTCATGTCAAGTCAGATCAGCCTCTGAACCGGTGACGAACCGTTGATAAACCGTTGCTAAACCGGTAGTGTAAACGGCTGATTTCATGGAGTGCTATTTTGTATATCGGGGCGAGGCCTTGTAATGCAATAAATAGCCAGTCATAGAATGGTCATAGCTCGTTTAACCCATCTTACCCTTATTATCAGAGGGGACCGTTGCGTATGAACACCAGTGGGCAGTTAACAGTGTGCTTTGGGAGTATTTGTATGTCTGATCAACTTATCCACTTCAAAGATCATGTACAGTTGGACAACTATGAGATTTGATATACATCCATAGAAATTGCGCAAAGCGGTGATGTATCCTATAGAAAGGATCATGGTTTATCTTAATATTTAAAAAAAATCAGATCTAGCCCAGGCAGAAGAGTGCTATTTTTATATGCTTGAACTGACATCATTGGTGAGCGACGTCACAACCAGAACATACTGCTCACGCTGTAGGCAAAATGATTCTATTCCGATTACAGTTCAGACCACTGTGTCAAATGTTCCGTATCTATCTAAATCCACTGGAATATAGTTCAGTGGATTCTACCACTATACGGGGGAATTCATAAGGGAATCAATTGCTATCCAGTTTAGAGAATATAGTGGTAGAATACACAATGGATTCTATAAGTATCCAGTTACACACTAACAGGAACACATCTCGTAATCCTCTATTGATATTGCTGGATTCCCTGACCATAATGCATTGCAGATCTATTTGGATGTGAGAAGTGCAGTTACAGAAAATACACTTCTATATCCATTATGGATACTGTTGAATTATATTACAATGATTAATGCACTGCATACACAAATATGTTAGCGGGTCCCCGAACTTGATAAAATGAGATAGGATATTGTCAAAGCTTGGAACTGCGAAAACCAATGCTTGAAAACAAGCATGCAGTTATTATATTATAACTACGAGCATGCACCCTGATAAAAATGCAACAAATGCTACTGACTAGGTAACTCCTTTATGGCATCGGTCCCACTAAATACTCCCTGTACATACCGGGGGAATATGGGGAGCCACCCGGTGCAGAAGTTGGCCCAAATGCAACTATTTTAGCCCAAATCTACTCGATCGAACTGAAGTCAAGCACCACTGGAAAAGAATTGTAACATGTTTCATAAGGTAAAACAAACAACTGTTCGTTATGATAACGTGGGAGAAAGTGCCAGATAAAAATAAAACTGAGTTGTCAAAGTGTAGATCAGGCCCAGATCACTCAGCTTTATCATGGCCGTGGTGTAATCGACCTAATGGCTTCTTCAAATGTCCCGGAGAATTTCTGAAAATCACCGTTTTTGAAACTTTCCTTTGACATCAAAACAGTGCGATCGGAATTCGTCCGACCATCGCGACGTCAGCACTCCAAGTGAAAAACAAATGATGGAAGATAACTTTTTTCCAAAATGCAGTAAAGCCACTGAAATGACAAATTATGCAACAAAGGTAGATCCTGGGTACGCTTTTCCCGCAGAGGAAGTCCTTCAAATGTTTCAAATCTAGCGAACAGATGGTTAATACATAAGGTGAGCCAAACGGTTTTTCATTGTACAAATCGTGTCAATGAAAGGCTATCGGTCAAATATGCTATCAGACATCGCTGTCTCAGCTGACCATTGTGTCAGGAAACTCTCGAAACAATCATGAAAAAAAATATTAGCGATGTTGTAATTTATGGTACATTGTGTATGGTGCGAGTACTGTCAAAGAGGTAAAACGATGAAGGGGTGACATTTCGGGCTTTCTCCAAACAGTCGGTTTTCACTGAAAAAACAGCCTGTTATTTTAGAGGCGGTGAAGATCGCCCTGGTCCCCTGCTTCAAGCCATCTTCGACGGTTTTGCTCCGCACCGAAAAATGACGCATCAGCAATATAGTATTTGCATCAAAGCGCGTGTTTGCATGAATTTCCGGTCCCAAGCCACGCGCCAGTAGCATATTTGTAAAGGCACTGCTCGCGATACCTGGGATCGCCTTTGTTCTAGTCTGTAAGAGGATTATGGAGGTGAGATAGCCTTTTGTTTTCCATTGACATTGTAAACTGGTGGGTAAATTTTCTGATGAGACAATCTGGTGCGAACGCATGCCTTTAAGGTCTTGTTGTAGGAAAAGGATCAACAAAACGTAGCTAAACTTCTGTAAGGCGAAACTACATTCTAACGCCTCCCCATGATGATAAACAAATAAATGAACAATATCTGATTGGTGAGACAAGTGACGTTACATGACCCCAAAATCTTTCAAGTAGTTAAAGATAAATTCTCAGAACCAGATGTCACAGGTCTCCAATAGTCCCACCCTTGGGTGCGCTTGTTAGTATCTGCTCAAAAGTTTTAAAACCTCTGTTGTCTGCCTCGGAATCCAAAGTTACGCAATTGTGTGATTTGCTAATTTTATGGCCATTCAACTTTGTGGGGTGACGGTAGTTATTCGAGTCATAGTAAAGTTCCATGGCCTGGAGTCTAAGGGCGTAATGCAGCGTTAAAGTTGTCCGTACTTAAGTGACAGTTGAAAGCACGCTAAATTATCAGGTTCGGCTAGCCAACGGAGCTGTTCACGGGAATCCTTTTATTTTTTGAGGACAGTGGATTTTTTTAGGGCAGTGAAACAATATTTTAACTGGTGTGTGGCAGATTTTGTTTGTGGGCTGGGTAAAATCACATGATTGGCGTTGGGAACGGGTTATTAACGACTGGCGAGAGGAAATTGCTCGTAAACTTGTACAGGACAATAACTTTTACGATATACGGCGGAAACGCAGTGATGTGTCTCGCGGTAGCTAAAGAGTACACCAACAACCGCACACTATCAAAAATACAGGCCAAACGCAATAAAATTAAGGAGAGCTGATGTACAGAGTCTTTCATCTGTTTATAATACGAATAAAATTAATTATGATGATTCAAAGTTCTCTGATGGACAGGGGATAATCAATTTGTTTGTCATCGGACACGGAAGCTTACCTTATGGAGGAAAGCGGAATAAATATATCAAGGACGTCAAATTGAATTTAGTAAGGGATATGCAGCAGAATTTTTCCTAGGGACGGCACCCAGTGAAGACCTGTTGCCCTTTGAACTTAAAATTGGTCAGTTAACATCTCTAGTCCTATTTAATATGTTCTGTCATGGCAAGGAAACTTTTTTTAAAATGAAGTGCTCGTTGGCTGGCCCTGATTTATGTGTTTTATATAACATTATTACCTATGAAGGAAACGGAGTTCAGAAATTATCAACATAATAATAAACTGATCAGAATTGCGTCGGATCGATATTCACTCCGGCTATTTTTTGGTATTGGTTGAACAGAGTTGTTTATAAAAATACGATGTTGCAATTTCCATTCCAGTTTAGTGTGTTCATGTGTGTATGTTCTTACAGTTGGGTCAAACCTTAGTCCCTCCATAGGGACTATGATCAAAACAATTTTTAAATTGCGTTTACGTTTAGCATTTTTGATCATATATAACCAATTGCATCACCAAATAATCATCTCAATCCCAGAAAATGCGATTTTATCCAGACTTTATAGGCATTTCTTCTTGTCCCTTCAACTGCTCTTGTCGACGCTCGTACTGAGGATGCAACCAGCTTTCATTTCAGTTGATACAGTTACGCAACTGACGCCTTTGTTTCATGTTACAGGGCTATCCCATGCCGCTTCCCTAAGGACTCAAACTGCAATACTGGACAATTTTGACGACTGATACCTATCATATAGTTCAACTCTCCCCCCATTGTTATATATAAATCTTTCCCTGTCATTTAAAAACAATCCCGTGGGTAAGGTTGAAAACAAACAATTAGGCCAAGAGCAGAAAAAAAACTTTTGTTTTTTCATCCTTGACATCTTCCAAAACTGATGCGCTGACGCAGATTGCTTTTCATTTTGTCTATTATTTTGTTTATTCTTCAATCATGTACTCAGCTTGGTAATCAAAACTGTGCTGGCGGTGGTACTAGACCGTTAGTCTGGTTCCCTGTCCCGTTTTCCCAGGTAGAGGGCGTGGGGAAAAAGGGGTTAGGTACCGGATATCCGTCTTGAACAGAATTTTGTTCAAGATGGCGGAGGTTAGTCACCTGACAGAACATGCTACCACAAATATGGCTGCTACCATGAAAACATCGGTCAAGAATCAACTGGATCAGTAAACCTGCTTCCTTAGTTCGAACACTGGTATCCAAACCTAATACATTTGCACAGGAGACGGGGAACATAAAGTGAAAGGATTAATCCAGAAGTACGGGGAAATAGAAAGTGTTTGATTCGTTTATTGCATTTCAAGGCCTCCGGCCCATCTGCAGAGGAGTTACACATAAAAAAAATGCAAATAAATTAAAACTTTTAAAAATTTACAATACAAAAATAAACCAATCCGTAATTAACGATTTCTAAATTTAGAATTGTCTACATTTAATTTACGAAGTATTTCTCTTCGCAACTGAAAAGCTTTAAATAGAAAAATACCAAACTTACGTAATACACGTTCATCGGTAGAATGAACATGACAGCCCTGCGCCCACACAGAACTTGACGGGGCTCAGAGTGTCGTTTGGGCCTGAAACGACGTTCTGGGCCCCGTCTATTAGTTATGCATAGTTTACTTTACTACTTTAATTGGAGGCGCACTTGACACCTTTTGATCGTCTCAGCAAACGATCGGCTGTTCCAGTTATACGGTAACCATCCGACTAAGACTTATCAAGTGCAGCGCCACTGCCAGTCGCGACGCATCGACGGCCACTTTCACCTAACTACATATCCATGACATCATCAGCAGATTTGTATAAAGTGTGAAAGAGGCTCCCCACCTAATTATCCAAAATGTTTTTGTGTCGAGTTTGTGTTTGGTTCGTTTCAAAAATGTGTTCCTACATTCTTACCCGATTGTTTGTGTTAATAAAAAAATGTTTGTTTTGCCTCGGATATATGTAGGGAAGTTTGGATTAGTGTGTACGGTAATGTTTTGTTTGTGTGGGGAAAGCTTATGGCGAGACGCAGCCGGACCTATGGTGTTACAAAGTTGATAGAGTGGCCCTTTGACGCTTGCATTTCGAAACCCGAGTGGTTTCTCATCAGTCGCAATGTAGATTCTTTCCTAAGTTTGTGTTTGTTAATATTTATTTTTATGTGTTTGTGAATATTTATTTTAATGTGTTTTAGGGTCTCGTTGTGAGTCCATTTGGTGGTCTGGTTTGTTTGTTTTGTGTTTCTTTGCTTCTGTGAATTTTGTTTTGACTAGTTGGGGGACATTTGTTTTATCAATTTCTTGTATGAAGTTTGTTGTATCTTTTAAATACGTTGGTTGTTGCTGGACCAATTGTTTTATGAAGTAATCTAAGAATTCTGAGATTCTGTTAGTTGGACTAGAGCAGCCGCTAATTATTGGTCTCCCTGCAAACGTTGAGTTTTCGGGCGGCGGTTTGTGAATTTTAGGTAGTAGGCCTAAGTACCACTGCGGGGTACGGAATTTTATTTTCTTTGGATCGAGATACTTATAAGTATCATGGTCGATGTGTTTTTTCTCGTACATTTTGTTTAATAGTTCGTGTACTTTGTTTACTGTTTGTTCTGTGTCGTCATTGTCTAGTTGTGTATAATACTGGGTGTTGTGTAATTGTCTTTCGCATTTCGCATTCGTGTACGTAATCTTTTGTGTTTACAATAACGATGCCTCGACCCTTGTCGAAGGGTTTTATTGTAATTAGCCTATTGTTTGTAAGCTTGTTTATCGCGATTCTTTGAGCACGCGGCATGTTCTGTTTCTTGTTTGAAAGGGTATCTCTAGAAGTGCGAGTTTTATCGCTTCTAGATAGCTTTCGAGTTTTGTGTTTTCTGTTGTTCGAGGAGTCCAGTTTGACTTTTTTTTTGCCGACCAGCCATCAAACCCAACTAGATACGTGCATGTCCCTTCGTTTTGAATCACTTCCTTCACAATGCCTTTGGACCACCAGTATTACCATCGTCAAGAGCTTCTACCTTACAGCCAAGCGCGAAACCTTCCATGTTGTCTCAGCCGATGCTATGCAGTTGTAATACTGATCACTTGTGTATAGCTGAGACTATACTACTGTTAAAAAGAAGTTTTAACACCTCACCAGCACGAGGGGCCATACAAAATTATCGGAAGAGCCCTTTAGACCAACCAGGTACAAGTTTCCCGAAAGGTGTCAAGTACATAGGACTAACCCAACATGTAAGGAAAAACAGCAGGAACAATGAAATTGGTTGATAAGCCATAATCCCAAATTGGTCAATTTTTGTGTGGGCGCGGGGCTGGAATGACGTAATAAACGCTGAAACTTACTTATATTTGGATGAATACAGATATCTTAAGATAATTTTGATCTGATATTATGATAAGTGGGACATTCCAACAAAAAATGAAATTCACCTTCGACTGTTAGATTTACATATTTGACAAAGTCTTTCAGTTGAAGCTAAACCAACATGTCTACCTTTTTCTATTTTAAAAGGAAGGCATGAACAACGGAAACATGCTATTGTTTGGTGGATTTACATTTAATATTTAAAGAAATGTATTTCTCTGGTTCAAGGGCGCTCTTAAGCTCAATGTATGTACGCATTTTATGTTCTTTTATAATGTCTCCTACGGGGAAACAGAGATGATTGAAGGCAAGCTTTGTTGGAACTGTGAACGACGATTGATTTCGATGGATAGAATGGTAATGCCAAGCATCATGTCGACGTTCTAAAATTATCAAAAGGTGTGCTAAATCCCCATTTTGTGGTACAAACAAAAAGTTTGTGTCAAGTAAGCCTTAAAGTGCGAAACCCCCGAAAAAGCTGCAAGGGTTACTTTCATCCAATCACAGCTTGTTTTATTTTTTACCCAATAGCGTCCATGTTTACATTTGCCGGTACCTGACCCCCTTTTCCCCACGCCCTCTACCGGGGAAAACAGGTCAGGGAACGAGAATACTAGACCGTCTAACTCCCACGAAATTCAACACGCATGCGCGTATGTTCCAGTTCGAGTAGTCTGGTTCCCTTACCCATTTCCCCGGTAGAGGGCGTGGGGAAATATAGGTTCAGACATGATTGTCAACATGTGCAACTATTTTGGGAAGCATTTTTCATGTTATTGGGACAAAAATTAAAATTGAGAGTAAGACCAAAAATATGGCAGATCATACTAGGTGATCCCAAATTTCTAGTATTGTGAATTTCCTACTGCTTATTGGTAAAAGGTACATTTATATTTGTCGTTGTAAAAAGACCTTGCCTAACTTTACAGCATACAAAAGATTTGTGAACTCTATACAAAAAACTGAGTATCACATTGCCTTGAGAAAAGATAAAATTTTTGCCCATAATAAAAAGTTGAGAATTTACAGTACTAATATCCACCGATACCCTAGCACAACAGACATACACAGTAATGATGTATGATCACTACTTTATTGATTTCTGTAATGTCTTTTTTTTTTCTCAGATTTAATGAGACATGTATTTGAAGGTTTTGATAACTCCAATAAAAAACGTTAAAAAATAAAAATAGAAGGTCAGGTACCGGCTAATGTAAACATGGACGCTATTGGGTTAAAATAAAACAAGCTGTGATTGGATGAAAGTAACACTTGTAACGTTTTCTCATCTTTCTTGGGTTTCGCACTTTCAGGCTCACTTGACACCAACTTCTTGTTTGTACCACAAAGCCGTGGAGGTAGAAAGAAAGACTTTCTAGCTCCATGATTTAGCCACTGTGATTTAGCACACCTTTTAATGCTTTTAGAACTTCGACATGATGCCTGGCATTTTTCACGAAATTCGGACACCATTCTATCCATCGAAATCAATCGTCGTTCACAGTTCCAACAAAGTTTGTTTTCAATTAGCTGTGATATCGCAGCAGTACTTGTGGCGTGTATCAAACGTGCTCGGGTCATTGGGGTCACTCAACAGTCGGCGATGACCTCAATGACCCTAGCGCGTTCGATACACGCAACAAGTACTGCTGCGATAGCACAGCCAGCCTTCAATCATCTCTATTTCCCCCTACTTCTGGATTAATCCTTTCAGTTTATGTTTCCCTCTCGTGTGCCAATGTTTTTGTTTCGGATACCAGTGTTCGAACATAATTCTGATCCAGTCGAATTTTGACCGGCGTTTTCATGACAGCAGCCATATTTGTTGCAGCATGTTCTGTCAGGTGACTAACCTCAGCCATCTTGAACAAAATTCTGTTCAAGATGGCTACCCGGTACCTGACCCTATATTTCCCCACGCCCTCTACCGGGGAAATGGGTCAGGGAACCAGACTACAGTTCGAGTTTAAAGGTTAGGGGGTCATGTGCGTATCATTTCAGTCTGTGACTTTCGCACGAGACAAACGTTTATACGACCATTGGACGTCAGTTTTTTCCGAAACCAGAACACTCATTCCAGCCCCGCGCCCACACAAAAATTGACCAATTTGGGATTATGGCTTATCAACCATTTCATTGTTCCTGCTGTTTTTCCTTAAATGTTTGGTTAGTCCTATGTACTTGACACCTTTCGGGAAACTTGTACCTGGTTGGTCTAAAGGGCTCTTCCGATAATTTTTTATGACCCCTCGTGCTGGTGAGGTGTTAAACTTCTTTTTAACAGTAGTATAGTCTCAGCTATACACAAGTGATCAGTATTACAAGATGATCAGTATTACAACTGCATAGCATCGTTGAGACACCATGGAAGGTAAAGAGTGTGAAAGAGGCTCCCCACCTAACTATCCAAAATGTTTTTGTGTCGAGTTTGTGTTTGATTCGTTTCAAAAATGTGTTCCTACATTCTTATCCGATTGTTTGTGTTAATAAAAATGTTTGTTTCGCCTCGGATATTTGTAGGGAAGTTTGGATTAGTGTGTACGGTAATGTATTGTTTGTGTGGGGAAAGCTTATGGCGAGACGCAGCCGGACCTATTGTGTTACAAAGTTGATAGAGTGGCCCTTTGACGCTTGCGTTTCGAAACCCGAGTGTGGTTTCTCATCAGTCGCAGTGTAGATTCTTTCCTTAGTTTGTGTTTGTGAAAAATTATTTTAATGCATTTTAGTGGTCTTGCTCTTCGAGTAGCGAGGCAAGTATATTAATGTTTGGGGCTCGTTGTGAGTCCGTTTGGTGGTTCAGTTTGTTTGTTCTATGTTTCTTTACTTCAGTAAATTTTGTTTTGATTAGGGTGTCTTTTAGATTTTTGCCGAGGTTTGTGAATTTTTAGGCAATAAGTACCACTGCGGGGTACGGATTTTATGTTTTCTGGATCAAGATAAAAGTATCATGATCGATGTGTTTGTTCTCGTGCATTTTGTTTAATAGTTGGTGTACTTTGTTTACTGTTTGTTCTGTGTCGTCACTGGCTAGTTGTGTATAATACTTAGTGTTGCGTAATTGCCTTTCGCATTCGTGTATGTAATCTTTTGTGTTGACAAAGAGGAATACCCGACCCTTGTCGAAAGGTTTTTATGGTAATTTGTCTACTGTTTGCAAGCTGGTTTATGGCGATTCTTTGGGCACGCGACATGTTTCCTTGTTTGAAAGGGTATCTCTAAAAGTGCGAGTTTAGCAGCTTCAGATAGCTTTCAGGTTTTTGTATTTTTTGCTGTTCGTGGAGTCCAATTTGACTTTTCTTTGATTTGGTGTTGTTGCGATTGTTTGTGTCTCATGATGTAGCATAGTCACATTTTACGACTATATTTGTTGAAATCCTGAGGTGGTTTCAATCTGTTTGGTTTTGTTGGTGTCCGAATGAATGTTAAGGCTTTTGCCTAGTGCTATTTTTCGGAGTTTCATAGTTTGAGCGATGATAGGTTCTTGCTGAGTTTCATGTTGTTGTCGGCTCTTCTTTGGAAATAGCTGATTTATTTCCACGGCCATTTTTTCTGTTACGTTACGGTGATTTTTTATTTGTTTGTGTATTCTATGTCATTTTATGGTGTTTTTTGGTAGTTCTCTTTTTGGAGTATTTGGTGGCCCTGAAAAGGGCCGCTTGGTATGGGTTTTTGTTAACGCTTGGCGCGTTTGTTTTGGCGATGAGCCTTGTTTATGCTTCTTTTCGCCGATTCGATGTGCTAGTGAGTAGGTGTTAGCAGCCTTCTTGTTAGCAGTGTCGCTGATTTCGTTGATTTTATCATTGGCTGACTTGATCGTGTTGTCGATTCGTTTGTTGTTTTCTGTGACGTGAGGAGACAAGCGTGAGCATCTAGCGACTGATGAAATCTGCTGATGATGTCATGAATATGTAATTAGAAGAAAGTGGCCGTCGACGCGTCGCGACTGGCAGTGGCGCTGCACTTGATAAGTCTTAGTCGGGTGGTTACCGTATAACTGGAACAGCCGATCGTTTGCTGAGACGATCAAAAGGTGTCAAGTGCGCCTCCGATTAAAGTAGTAAAGTAAACTATGCATAACTAATAGACGGGGCCCAGAACGTCGTTTCAGGCCCAAACGACACTCTGAGCCCCGTCAAGTTCTGTGTGGGCGCAGGGCAGGGCTGTCATGCTCATCAGAAGCATGAGCAGACGGGGTCGATTGCTTTATTTTACTACTAATTATGTACTGCAACGTTGTTTGAATGGCAACTCGAGCGGCAGCTAGCTCAAGCAAAAGCATTGTAGCAGTGCTTCAAATTCAAGTTCTGTGTCATCCCTCGAGAGCCAGAACTCATCTCTTCCGGACTTGCCATTGCCAAGCCTCGGGCATCTCTACCCTGTTGTGAGTATTAGCAGTCGAGCCCCCAGGAGCCATGTGTACACCGGCCAGCACTTATTGTCAACCCTACGTACTCATTTCCAGTCCCGACTCGAAGCATTACGTGCTGAGCCTGTTGTTGAACGAGGTAAGCTGTTTATGTCGTAACGTGTCAGATATTCACAATTGCACTAGTCCATCTAGCTGCAAAATTGTAGCGCTTCGGTGAAGCGGTCGGGAATTTTGGTTTTTTTTTGCGACTTCGCTCACTAGTAGCGCTACAATGCTGATGGCCCTGTAGAGGTGAAATAAGCGCACCCCACTGGACTTGGTGTGTTGATCAAAAATGCTACATATATACTGCATTTGGTCGTACCGATTTATCACTACTGAATACGGGTTTGGAATTTTTTTCAAACACGACATGAACGACAAGGTTAGTGTTGAGTCTTCAGTTTTATCCTATTGCTAAGCAGAAAAAAGTGTTAAGTGATGTCTTGTACATATTTGTCTAATTTCAGTATGTATATGTTGCATGAGAGATACACCTTCCAGCTGACAAACTTTTTTTATGCATTTCGGAGCCGCTCATTTTTTTGCATTTGTTTGAGAAGTCTAGTTTCTATTGATTTATTATGTATGTTCTCTCTAAGAATTTCTGATACAGTATCGGTTAAGTCCCTGGTTGTCACATTTCATCTGCCCTGTCAAACGAAAACAATAAATATTTTTTTTTGGTTTGACTAGACAAGTACTTCGAGTATCTGTTTTTAATTCAAACTTTTCTGTATAGCTGGCGTCATGGGGAGGCATCATGGGCCAGTGGCTAGAGCAGTGGACTCACGATCACAGAATGGTGAGTTCGAGCCCCGGCATGGCCATGGTGTTGTGTCCTTGAGCAAGGCACTTTATTCCTCATTGCTTCTCCCCACCCAGGAGTGATGGGTACCTGGTAGGACAGTGGTTGTAATGTGTGCGTTTAGCTCTGCTGCGCTTATTGGCTGCACATGTTAGCTGTTGTTTGCTCTCCAGGGAGTTGAGTGGTATCATATTAGGTCCAGTGACCAGGGGTAATAATAATTGTAAAGCGCCTTGAGCACATGTACTTGTGGATATGTGCGCTATATAAGAACCCATTATTATTATTATTATTATTATTATTATTATTATTATTATTATTATTATTATTATTATAGTAGTTTCTTGAAAATTATATAAAATGTATGTTTCCTAATAATGCATAAAATTTAAAAACCATTTGAAACGGTAATTGATAATGAGTCTCCTTCAAAGCATGTTTTAAAAATTTTTATTTTTAGTAGTCCACAATTTTCTCTTCACATGTGAGCTACGCCTGGCTAGATTAGGGAATCTCTGTTGGTACAAATGAGAATGAATCATTGGATATTTGTAGTACGGGAAGGGGTCTTTGCACAGTTAGTACAATCTACTAAAGATACACAAAGTGAACAATTTTGTCACAATAATTGTAAAAATGTACTACTGGGTTCAAATAAAATTTAACAAAGCAAAACTTGCTTTAGTTGGGGGTAATATAAATTGACAGTTCCATTCTGATGTGCTCAAAGGTCTTTGGACAAGTATACCTATGTTAAAATGATACATGATGATATACTGATTCTGTACATGTGTCCTTATGTTCATAAACATAGATGGAATGGAAGGCAACATAATGATGTTCCAATCAGTAATAAGTCATGATACCAGAGTTGATCTTAAAATATCAGTGTACTATGACAGTGACCTATAAGTATTATACCATTAAAATTAATCTAACTCTTTGCATTATTTTAATTAACCATCATTTATCATTTGTACCTACATATTTTAAAGAGGAGAAGTGCAGTGATCAATGCAGATGAGAAGGGTTTCCGGAATGATCACTGGACAAAATGCTTGATATGCGCTTAGCATATTTACGTATATTGACGTATACGGAACACAATATTAATTGCATACGCAACGTATATCTTTGTATATGGAACATTCCAATACGTTGATATGCGTAGCGTATTTCTATGCAGATCATGAGTATACGTAATGCAGATCTTTGCACACTAAGTGTACACTGTAGTTTTGCATTTTATTGGTATACATACATGTATACATAACGTATTTGACACATGTACAGAATCAGTATATGTGTTATATATTTTTGTATCAAGTATTTTGTCAAGTGGATGTAACTGCAAACCTGATGTCTGATGAGGTCCCGCCAGATAGAAAGATAATTGCCTCCAGGCCTTTGGCGATCTGACAAACTAAATGATTTGATAGACAGACTCAATCAGGGAATGTTCAATGACTCTAATTCAAGACACAACTGGTACATGCTGCAGAGGAAGTGTGGCAGAGCCAGGAAGAGACCACCTAATAAAAACAGTTTAGTGACAATTGTGTGAGACAGAACAGTGATGCATAGCTTTTCTGATAGAGTAATTATCCATCATTCCGCTGTTGATCAACAAGTAATTTGTTCTCAATTTAATTGCTTTACTGGAAAAGTAGTACACAGAGGTGGTGTTGTAAGTTCAGTGGAATATGCAGTCATTAGCTTGCACAGGTCAGTTGACACCAAGCAAAGTTCATCTTTTGAAATACTGATTCAGATGAGATTTGTCAATTTGACGTATCTGAATTGTTTGTCCTCAAAAATTTATCAAGGTGCAGATACAGTGTTTAAACGTGCTGAAACAAATGTGAGCCATACCGTGTTATTGATGGTATTTTTCCGTTTCTCGTCAAAAAATTTCCCTGAAGTTGCTTGTCAGATTTCTTTGAAATCTTATATGCTGGTCTCTTAGGATAATATAAGTAAGCAGTAATCAATTTGCCCTGATATATAAACGATTGTGTTTTTTAGAACAATTTTTGCCCGTTTTTAAGATTTTGATGAGTTGAACAAAGCTACGATTTAACAGTGCACATACATGTTTGTGATAAGTAAGAGTTATTTAAACATACAATACAAAACAAATTCACCCCTGTGACAGTTCTTGCTCAGGCCCTGATACAAACAGTGATACAGGTCTGCTTCAGCAAACACAAAAGGAGTTGTATCAGAGGCTGGTACACAGGTCTGTATCCAGAACTGTGAACAAATGGCTGAATTTCCACCTGTTACAGCACCTGTACGCAGTGCTGTGAACACTGATCTCTAACTGTGTCTGAAATTTTTCAATGTTCAAACAATTACGCTTCTTTCTTCTTCTGTCATCACAATTTGCCAATTTTACAACAAATTTACACCCTAGAATCGATCCAAATTTTCAGGCCCTGTAAATTCAAAGCTAACACACCACTGTACACCACCAGTTGTTCAGTGCTAAAATTATAGGTCTTGATACGGTCAGAAATTACAGCATTGTATACATTCCTATGCTACCATGAATCAGGATTTACACACAAACCCTAAAATCTGACAGATTTTTACTGGTCTTGCAACAAAGGTTATTTCTCTGGGCCTGTTACAGGTACTGATTAGCCTCTGTTACAGGCATGTGTCTGCCTTTTCTTGCTGTGTAGATAGCTTGAGTGCTTCATTTTCAATCAAGAAACTCTTGACATGATTTTGTTTTATTCCTATATTTAAAGGTACACGTAGTTGATCTTGTAATTTGGTGAATTACACAGTCATTAGCTGGCACATCTCAATTGACACAAAGTAAAATGTACATAATTTAGGAATTATACTAAACATGTATATCTTTTAACGTATTGCCAAATTACAACATACTGTAAAGAGCATTAATTTTCACCAGGATTTAATTTCACTATTTTGCTGTTTGGAACACATGATCCACTGGGTTCTATTTTAACAGATTCGACCGATGAATTCTATTATAATTTAAAATTATCACGGGTATTTAATTAAGCAGATTTAATGTTGCTTGTTGTATTTTGGGTTATTTCCTGTTTTTGTCAAAATAATTTCTCTGAAACAGGTCAACAGATTGCTTCAAAAGTTTGTATATTGATCAATAGGGATGATAGTAGTAAGTTATCAAATAGTTCTGATGAACCGTATTTCTCCCTTTTAAACCAAGACATATATTTAAAAGTGACTGAATGAATTGATATTAGAGTTATCAAGGTTATAGAAATTCTTTTTTGACAGTATTGAAGATAACTTTGAATGTGTCTCGGGAAAATTGTTCCGAATGTTTTTTTGTGTGTATTTTTTTTAATCAGAGTAGTTTACTTAATGCTTTATATCGCCATTTATTTATTTTACTAACATTTACACATTCCATTTCAATAAAGAAAACATTATATGTGTGTGTGTGTTACGATTGTAAGTCATGTGATTAGGTCTACTGCGTGTTGTTTGAGTGTGATGACACATGTGTGGAATTTCATTGATAGCGTCTCCACCTACAATGCATTGCAATGCTTTACTGATTTTCAACTGCTTGAAGACGGTATTTTGGTGTGGACGTACGTTTAGGAATTATTATCCGTTTTACTACCAAAACAAATTCCAAGACAACGCGGTTGGTCTTTTGCATTACTGTACTTACAGGTATGTGTATTTGAATACTTGGGTATTGAAAGCAATGAACTTTTAAAAGTCTCAAAGTGTGAGACACACCCCTCAAGTTGAAACATGGAAGGACCACGTGTTTCCCAATTAATGTGGAAAAGTCTTAAGTTGTTATTCTGTAATTAGTTTAATTCCAATAGTGCTTTATAAAGTGGTTTTTTATTTAACATGTTGAAATTTGGATTTTCTGTGATTCTTAGTTTTTTTGTTTCAATGGGTTCTTTGTACAATGTATTTGCTATCATGTTGACTTAGTCTCATCGTGAATGAGATTGTGTAAACAGAAGGAAACACTCACATAATTGCCCTTTGTCTTTTACATGACTGTGCTTACAGAGGAGATCCAGTTAATGAATTACTGATAGACTGCGTGTGTTCCTATTGTGTGGCCTGAGTGAAGAGCCAGCAAGGAGTGCCTGGAAGTGTTCGTGGCAATCATCAACTCGATTATTGCTACCAGGGTTGGAATACCAAATCCCGAGGGACGATTGTCTGGAACGTAGTTTCCTATTGGATAGACTGTCATCGTTATAGCAACAGGACGGACATTGACCTACAACTCAAGGGGCAACCATTGTACAACTATACGGACAATAGCTAAATGAATGAATGAAGCCTACACAACAGCCATTTTAGAATTACCTGGAACTTTATTATTGTGGATTAACTTTAGATTTTGCGCCTGGAAATTATATTCCAGTAATACTGCTATCAGTTTTAGTCGTTGTAGATCCAGTGTTTTATTCTTTTATTATTTTATTATCAGTAGAAGTAGAGATTTTAGTTGTAGTGAAATAAACCCCAATATAAACTGCAACGAAAATTGTACGAAAATCATTCTTTCCCTGTTGTTGATTGTGGATTGTTTAATATGACACTTGGGTGAGTTTAGTTGACTGGCTGTTTTAAAAGACAGTTTAACTACCCGGTAATATCTAATTATATATATATATATATAATATATATATATATATATATATATATATATATATATATATATATATATATATATATATATAATATATATATTATATATATATATATATATATATATATAGTGGATGTGATGCCTGTATGAGTAGAAATACGTGAATCAAAAGCTACAAAGCAATACTGTTATTGAGGACTAACCCAAAAATTCCACTGAACACAATGCGTGATATGTGCTGAACATATTTACGTATATTGACGTATATGGAACACAATATTGATTGCATATGGATCGTATATCTTGGTATATGGAACATCCAATACGGTGATATTTGTAGCGTATTTCTATGCAGATCATGAGTATAAGTAATATAGATCTTTGCACACTAAGACAACACTATAGTTTTGCATTTTATTAGTATACGTACGTGTATACTTCATGTATTTGTAACATGTACAGAATCAGTGTATGTATGATAGTCTATTGTTGTCTATCAAGCATTTTGCCCAGTGTTCCCTGAAAAGCGTGTTGCATAATTATGTAAAAATTGGTCAATAATAAGTGTGAATGTATGGGGCAACTGTCTGTCCCGGTATTATGTAATCAACCAAGGCAAAAGTGTTGCTTCCTTGATTCTCTATAAATTAGATAATCCAGCAGTTTCTGAAATATATATAATGGATGACACGTGAATCCAGCAGAATCCTGCAATGGATAAACAATGGATTCTTTAAAATGTACCGTATCCGACAGAATCCATTGCTTGATTGCTAGTGGATTCCGGTGGAATACATAATGTATTTTGTAGTATTCAGACGGATTCTTGAAGTATCCAGAACAAAATACAGAGGAATCCTCAATGGATTCTTCATTTTTGGCACAGTGGACGTTAATGGCTGTAAAGTGTCGTGTTTGATGAGTTGGAACACATCACTTCAAGTACAAATATAAAGTTTCAATATCATGAAGTTAAGTTTGAATATGAAAGGTACCTCCATGGTATGAGCTTCCCTAACTCTTTTTTCACTCAAAGTTTTAAACTGCAGCATTGGAGTTAGTTAAATAGCTGTTTGTGTATCATTTGTCAGGAAACAGCTAATCATTCCTTAAAGTTCAATATCAATCAAAACACACGTCGACACGAACGGAAGAAATTTGACATACGCCCTATTGTTTCTTGTTTCGATACCTATATTTTACTAGTTGGAAAACCTATATGACGAATCAATTGCCATAATTTGCATTGGTTTCAAGTTCAAAGTCACTGTGTACATATAAAAAACATTCACATCTGTACATCATTTGAATTAACAGAAATTGCCAAGAATCTGAATAAAAATGTCGTCACGTTCTGACATATGAAACAATAATAACTGTCAATCAATGATTGTGATTTGCCCATCACTTAAGAAGAGTTTTGGACTAAACAGGTCATTCTAGCATATGCATAAGTAAAATTATCACCAGTATAAGGACCATCGGATATTATTGTATTATATCATTACATTAAGTCTGATTTATATCGTGCTTTTACTAAGTAGCTTCCGAGCCAAAATAATTAGATGTCAGACTAGGTTAATAATGGGCATGTGCTCTGCCAATGTTAGCTCTAGGAAACGACTGGAATCACACATGCTTCAACAATATGAGCAAACTAGACAGATCATTAATCGTCACTAGTAGAACATGTTGCGAGAAAGTAGCGAGAAATGGACACTTTTCCGCTTTTTCTAAAACGCTACGTGTTTTCATTTTTTCGCCATCACAGGGCGACAATGTATTGTCTGGCAATGAATCTGCGAAAAACACCATTTTCGCAATCTATCAGCAAGAATTTGCGTCTGCTAATTTTTTTGCAGATTGTCTGGAAAAAAAAGCAAATTCTAGCTGTTTGATTGCGAGAATTTGTTTCTCCCAGATCGACGGCTAGATAATATATCCTCGCCCGTTCAGTGCAATAAAAAATAAAACATCGTAGTACTCTCGCAAAAAAGCGAGAAAGTGTCCATATCTCGCTATTTTCTAGCAATATTCCCTACTAGTCAGTGTCGTTCAAATATGAGGACGCTTTAACTGACAGTGTGTGACTGATACTTGAATTTTGGTATATCAACGACACTGTATGGATATATATTGACCTCATTGACCGTGTTATCAGCCCAGTAAGTAAAACATACAGGAACATACAGGCAGTCTTTGGCCTCATTCAACTTTTCCCCACACAGAAACTGGGCAGTTTGGATTATTCATACCTATCTTAATCCTCCTGTTCGTAATGTTTATGTCGTAAACACATCTATCGCACACTTTAACACCTTTCCCGGGTTCTTGAACCCGGTTGGTCAAAATTGGCTGTTCTGGCCTTTTTGATCACCCCTCTTAAAATGCTTGGATAGTTGACTTGGAAAACAATTAAAATTAAAAGTTTCATTAGCAATTAAGCCAAACACCGGAAAACACAGAAAACATGGCTCATTACGTGTTCTCAGTAGGTGAAAAAGTTGAGGCCCTCGATGACTGTTACTGGTGGACAAAGGGTGCAGTGAATAGCCAAACACACAAAATCAAACACAAACACCAATAGCCAAACACACAAAATCAAACACAAACGCAGAGAACGAAAAAATAGTGCAGGTGATGTGTGCAGCCGCTTTCCCTTTATTACATTCCTAATCTTCATTGGAACTGAACACAAACTCCACGAATTCATTACACTAATCAACAAAATGCATCCCACTTTCAAATTTTCATATGAAAGTTCCTCACACGAAATAACATATCTTGACCTAGTCATTTACAAAGGTCAACGATGCAACAAGGAAAACATTCTAGACACCAGAACACACACAAAACCAACAGATACATTCCAGTTCCTACATATAAAATCATGTCATCCAAAATCAACCTTCAAGGGCCTAATCAGAGGCGAAACATTAAGGTACATGAGGACATGTAACAATGAAGAAGACTTCAACAACAAAGTCAAAACATTTAATGAAAAGCTATTACTGCGAGAATATCCACAACAAGAAATATCAAACATCAATGCGGAAACAAATTACGCTACATGAAGAACACATTTAAATCACAAACAAACGCACAACAACAACAACAACAACAACACAAATAAATTGATATTTGCTATCAAATATAGTCCACACATCAAAACAAAAGACATCAAACAAGGACTCCTAAAAAACTGGGAAGAAATAGAAAAAGACCAAACACTAAATAATTTATTCACGATAGTAAGCTTACGATGTTGTGTGGGCCGCTGTGTGCATGTTTCATTCACATCGTTACAGACGAACATATCAGTGCACACGGGCACGAGCTTTAATAGGCGGCTTCAAATTGTCCCTTTCCAATGAACGTTAGTGTTGTATTTGTAATGACATGTGTGGAACCAACTAATTTGTCATGCTTTGTAAAGAGTAAGTGACATGTGTGGAACCAACAAAATTTGTCCGCTTGCTTTGTAAAGAGTAATTTTAATTCATTGCTCTGTGTGGAGGGTTGTCAACCTAATGTAATTGCAAATCCTCAGATTTCCATCTGATATAAGTATGTACGTAAACAAGAAAAGTAAACTCATGAATTTTGATAGACGTGGTGGCTATGACCAATTTGCAGCCAGATTGGTCACAGCCACCACGTCTAAGTCTGTGTGGGGAAAAGTTGTCATGATGAAAAACTGCTCCTTTAATCTCTTTTGGGACATCCTGTCCACATATGTAAAAAACATCACGAAACACAATAGCAAACCTGTGGGACTACGTTGGATACAATATAGTTTCATAATTATGTCGCAATAGTTAGATGAAGTAAAGTTCCAACACAACATCAACTGCAGTTTGACGGGGATGTAATAACATCATCCACAGATTCATTTTTCAAGCACCTTTTTGTTGACATTTTACGAATGTAATGTTTTTGTCAATTAAATGATATGGCTTTTCATCGAAAAAATGCAATGGCATTGCTAAGGATAGTGCTTTCGGGTGTGCAATTAGTTGTCAGTTGGTACAATATTCACGAATTCTGGTATTTAAGATGCAAAATGTCTGCGTGCGATTGCAAAATGCCATATTGCCATAAATGCCGTAATTTTGAAAACTAACATTCTCAAACGTGTTCCGCCCACTTTATCAATGCATCTCCACATGTACACCAGAAGATACCTTCCATTGAAACACTAATAGTGAAACAATCTGCTGTTTAAACAGAAACTTACCTTGTTCTGTATATCAAGACAAGCATTTCCTTTCACTAGTAGTTCAACAATCTTCAGATTGCCATTTGTTGCTGCCAAGTGCAAGGGTGTATTACCATTCTTAAAAAAATATAAGTACGAAATGATTAATACTCAATCCAAGCTTTTAAGGGACTACTTACTGAAGATGTTTTCTTGTGTGTAAAATAAATACATTGAAAGATTCGAGCTAAGATATTGAAGTGCGTTAGCTGTTCATACGTTAGCTGTTAGAAAAGACTATAATCAGACATGCTCCTACAGAATAAGCAAAATGGACAGTTCTTTAAATGTGTGGCCGATATGAAAGGACGATTTGCCTGATAGTGTAACACTGAAAGTTAAATGTTGGTATACAATCAACACTATAAGGGTAAATATTGACCTCGCTGACTGTTTTGTCGACCTGATCGGTATAAGAATGTAAGACAGGCAATGTTTAGCCCAGAAAAATGGTCAAACACACTCTTTCAGGGCAACTCGTGTAGATACTTTTATGTAATAAGAGCATGAAATATAATGACGAACTTAAAGGTGCTTGACTTCTTAGGATACATCATAGTCAAATTATTTTGTCAGTCTAAATGTCAGTCGTCCTGTTAGCTGTCCTACACGGTCCGCTTACAGCTCTCTATTCGGCTGGACCTTTTCTCTTAGGTCTCATTATCACATAATGACCACCTCACGGTGTTGTGTTTGGTTGCTTTGTGTCCTTGTGTTAGCCCCGTTCTCTATTGTTCGCTGCCTCGAAATAGAGTGTCGTAAGTGCTTCCTGGAAACTCTTGTAGTAACCCGTCATTCATGATATCTGTACTGGTTGGGCCACAACGAGGAGGCAAAGACAAGGGCCTAAAATCCACTTAAAACATGACGTCCTTCAATTTTGTGGTTTTAATTGACACTGCACATTTTATGTTCATCAATTCAAGCTAGATTGCAAAATACTAAAACATAAACCATCAGAAAAATATCTGATATGTATTTTGTCATCTGAACTTGATTGGCACGATCATATAGACTCTCTTTGTAATAAAGCTAATAAAACTCTGGGTTTCCTTTGCAGAAACATCCACATTTGTCCCTGTTCTATACAGAAAAAAAACTACAAAGCGCTTGTTAGACCTACCTTGGAATACGCACCCACTGTGTGGGATCCGTACAGGCAGGCTGATGTCATTAATATTGAAAAGAACAAAGAAAAGCAGCTCGTAAAGTCTTTTATAGGTACCGTACCCAATCCAGTTAATGACATTTTAAAAAATTAGATTAAAATGGAAAACGTCAGAACAGCGTAGAAAAGAGGCAAGGCTAGCTATGCGTTAAGAGATTAGCATACGATTGGTAGCAATTGACATTGATAAATTTTTGAAATTTCAGAATAGATTTACTAGACACAAGCACTGTCAGTAGTATCTGGTTCCCAGGTCATGACAGATAACAGGAAATGATCTTCGTTCCCGCGAACTATTAAGGACTGGAATAATTTATCCCTAGACATCGTGAAATTTAAAACACTTGACACCTTCAGAACAAAAATGGCAAAGTACATTCACAGAAACATTTTTCTTTATGTACTCAACACTCTGCCAGGGTACATATTAGCCGCAGGTGGCTAGGATGGGAGGAAAAGAAGAAGAAGAAGAAGAAGAAGAAGAAGAAGATTTTTGATTTTTCAAATAAACGTTTATTACTAAAATTAGTCTCCTGTACAGACAAGTACATATCAAAACAATTCAAATTTTGAGACAAAAAGCAAAAATGAAATCTGACAAATGCTTTATAGCAAATGATGGTCAATTACTGAAAATACTAAACAAAATTGGACTGTAAAAAATCAGCAAAAACTGCGAAATGACTATGAAACTGATGCTGGAGCGAGACGGAGAGAACTGGTGAAAGGGCAAACAGGTAGCTATATCACTTGCAACATGGGGAAGGAAACCAATTAAATCTGAAAAAAGCACAATTTTGTTAATGACAAAAGGCAAGATGCGAGGTGCATGAAAAATCTCCACTGAATAGGAGAAAGCGAAACAAACATCAAAAACAAGAAAAAGTGACAGAAATTTGCGAGGAAATAGGACAGGAACATCTTACATCTTGCAGAAAAAAGCCACCTAACCGCCAATGAGAAGGGGTATATTGAGAAAACTTTTCGTTGGCATGTACATGCTTACGAAGAATCCTCCCAACTGACTACCCCCTTCCATTCGTGAGGAGTACGGTGCCCAGGACGAGATAGGATTTGGCAAAAGGGAAAGTGTGCTTAGAGGTGAAAGCAATTTCTTTACAACAAAATTGAATCAATAGTAAAAGTTCCATCAATGTCTACAGAAACAATGACGTCATTAATACACCAAATGTTTTTGAAAGCACTTATGTTTGAATTGAGCGTGAAGTAATTATATTCTTCTAAAATGCGAGCACAAACTCGCCTTTTAAAAACAGAAACAAGCATATTACTGATTGAGGGATCATGACCATTAATTGCATTTCGTCTTGTTACATGAATTGCAATTTTAGCTGTCGTAAAAAGGAAATTTAAAAGCGCAAAAGTATTCTTGTCCATGTATGATTTATCAAAGGTGGGCCTAAAACAAACCATCAGAATAAAATCTTGCAATCCTGACCTAGAAAAAGGTGACAGAGTTTACGAAGGAGAATGAACAAGGGAGAAGACGAGGGCATTCTAAAAATATGTGTAAAAGGTCATCTCTGGCACTACAGAAAATACAATCAGAGGATGAGCTATACCAGAATGGAACATAAACGAGCCAGTTGCGTACGCACCGTGGAGAAGACGCCATTGAAGATCTCCTTCTTTTTTGGGAATTGGACTGAGATAACAAGAAGTGAATAAAGGTTTGATGTTTTCCGTAAGTGAAAGCAGATCTCTCCAAACTGTATCTTGACGTTTATTGTTCCTATGAAAATTTGACATAATCAAGAATTTATAAATGCTACCCTTTTCAAATTTATACAAGGGACAATTCAAAATAATATGGTCATCAGTGCCTTTACAAATAAGTTCGAAAGAGTACGAAGGACGATGACAAGAATGAACGTCATCCAAATCAACTTCCTCTTCAAAATAACTTTGGATTTTGTTTTTCCAATCACAGGGAATAGAGTCGACCAACGTCTTGACAGTATTTGTTAAAATTCTATCCGAATGAATAGAAACAATGTTTTTAAAGTGGCTTGGGGAGCGCCAAGATTTTTGGAAAGGGTCAAAAAGATCGCCAACTTTTGTAATGCCAGCACTGATAAAGTGATTAACAAGAGTACTATCAAGAGGGTTTGTAAAACTAACACAATCGTTGAAAAAAGGGCTTCATGGAAGATATCTTTGAATGATAGGGGTCCACCTTTTCTCAGGAAAATACATGACTTCCAGACTCTCAAAATTTCATGATAAAAATTAGGAAGATAATCTGGAACAGACTGATAATTCACTGTAAAAAGTTGAGAGGTGTACTTGAGATTACCAACATTCCGAAAATAAAAATCAGCAAACAAAAATGAAGGATGATCCAGACCTGAATACAAGTATCTTTGAAGATAATTTAGCCTGAAAGCTTTCACACGTGAAGAGAGATCGATGAGATTTTGCCCTCCTAACTTCAATGGAGCAAAAATTGTTCGACTTGGCAACCAATGTTTTCCTTGCCAGAAGAAATCAAGAAATGGGTGCTAAATTTCATCAATGATAAAAGCAGGAGGACAGAGGCAAATTAAACGGTGAAAGAGTTTAGTTGCAGCAAGTTGATTAATAACGATAACACGGCCTTGGAATGACATAGCAGGAGCATATCTATTCCACCAAGATAACTTATTGTCAATCTTTGTAACACACTCACTCCAGTTTTTTGAAAAATATTCGTTACTGTTACCCAAATAAGTACCAAGGACTTTGAGACCAATACTATTCCAAAGAATTTCAAGCGGATGATCAGCACGCCCACGCCATGAGCCGACCCAAAGACCTTGGGACTTACGATGGTTAATTTTTGCATTACTGGCATGCTCATAGACAGAAAACCAATATTTAAACCTCATAAAATCAGTATTACAAGTAATAAGAATATGAACGTCTTCAGCACAAGCTGAAAGTTTACATTTACGATCACCTGAATTTGGAATGATGACACCTTGAATACTGTCATGTTGTCTAGTTCTGTGTAAAAGAGGTTCAATACCAATTGCATACAGCTGACCAGATAATGCTCAACCTCGCCATGCACCAAGTGAAAACTGAACTTGAGCAGTATGGGAACTTTTAACACGAACAAGACTATCAGTTTGAGTATACAGAAGTTTAATAAAATTGATGAAATTTTCACCAAACCCGAACGCATGCAGAGTTTGAAAAAGATAATGATGACTGACACGATCAAAAGCTTTTTCCTGATCTAAAGAAAGAATACCAAGAGGAAGATTCATGTCATTATGAAAATGAATGCAATCCCTAATTAAATGAATATTGTCAAAAATCTGTCTGCCTGGAACAGTATAACTTTGATCTACATGAATGATATCTTGCAAAACCTGCTTTAAGCGAAGCGATAAAGCTTTAGTGAAAATTTTATAATCAGAGCAAAGCAAACTGATAGGTCTCCAGTTCTTAAGAAGGGAGTTATCACCTTGTTTCGGAAGGAGTGTGATAACAGCTCTACGACAGGACGTTGGAAGAAGGCCATCGGAAATTGACTTTTGAAAAACCTGGTGAAAATCGTTCCCCAATAGAGACCAGAATTTTTATAAAATTCACAAGGAATGCCATCAACACCAGGTGTTTTACCATTCGCAATGTTCTTGAGTGCAAAAATGTACTCATCAAGACTAATGGGTTCATCAAGTTGCGTAACTTTGTCAGAAGGTAATTGAGGGAGATCATGAAGCAAAGTATTTTGTGCTTCAGGCGAAACAGGCTCAGCAGTAAACAGGTTTTGATAAAACTGGCGGGTAAGTTGACGAATTTCTCTCTGATTTTCAGTAATTGTATGATTTTCACGTTGGAGATGAGTAATGGATTTACGACAGCCTTTGTATTTTTCAAGAGAAAAGAAAAACTGTGAATTAGTATCAGAATCATTAAGCTGTTGAAAACGAGAACGAATAACTGCACCTCTGGTATCAAGTTTCTGAAAACTGTCTAACAAGTCTTTTTGCTGATGATATCTTGTTTCCAGAGAAGGCTGAGTATGAATCAATGTTTCCAAAGTACGAATTTCCTCAATAAGCTTTTGTTTTGAACGTTTAAAGTGATGAACACGTTCAGCGCTGTACTGCTGACTTAATTCTTTAATCTTTTGTTTTCCTATATCCCACCAAGACTGAAGAGAAGAAAACCTATCCTTCTCATTACGTCAACCTTCCCAGAATTCCTTCATTAAAGTACAGTAATTTTCATCATTAAGAAGACTAGTATTGAGACACCCAAACTGGATTTTTGTTGACACTCGAATTCATAGTTAAAACAAGAGAAACAAGAGAGTGATCAGATAATCAGTAGGAGAGTCAATAGACACAGATTTAATTTTCGAAGTCAACCTCTTGTTGATGAAGAAAGTATCAATGCGACTTTTTTGCTCTCCTCTCTGCCACGTAAAATTTTGAGCCTGCTTATGAAAATAACGCCAGGCATCAGAAAGCTTACAGCGATGAACAAGAGAAGCAAAAAACTGCGAAGACTTTAAATGTGGTTCAATATGAGACGACCTATCTAAATCAGGAACAAGAGTACAATTAAAGTCGCCCCCTATGACGATATTTTCATATCAAGATCAAAATCAAGGAGAAATTTACGAAAACTTTCAAAGAAAATACAACGATCATCTCCACTTAAAGGAGCATAAATAGTAAGCAAATGAAAGGAAGTGTCATCCATTTTAATATGCAAATGAAGTAGACGACCCTGGACGACACTTTTTACAGAAACAACATCAACATTTTTGTTACGTGGAAACAGCACTGCAACCCCAGCAGAATTACTAGTACCATGAGAGAAATAAATAGGCGCGCGCCAACTACTTGCCACTGCGCCTGATTAGCCACTGTAGAATGGGTTTCTTGTAAAAAATAAAAATCAGCAAAATGATTGGACTTCAACGAAGACAAAATGTTATACCGTTTCAAAGAATCACGGCAACCATTTACGTTCCAAGAAATGAAACTTGCCATCACTAGACAAGCAAAAACAAGAACGATTTTACTTCCCATGTTTCGTAATAGCCAAGCTTTTACATTGTCTAACATGTTGTTGTAACTTTGCCACAAGTTTATGGATACGAACTTTTGTTGACTAGTGACAATATCTGACCTGCGTAAGTTAGCAAATGACTTTATGAGAACCTTAAAATCTGAGCAGTAATCTTTACATTTTTCTATCATATTTTTAGAGCCTTTAATGTCTTCTAAAAACTCAAGCAAATTAGACGGCTTGATTTGTAGCTTTTCTTGAAATTCTGATAAGTCAGACATTTCAGACGCAACAGACTCATTGTCATGATCAGACATTTCGCTGAGAACATCAAAGGAGTTTGATGTTTTCACTCCTGACCAAATAAGCTGATTTTGAGAAGCTTTTCTTGGAGACTGTGACTGAGAAATAAACAAATCCTGAGACTCATTAACATTGATATCTGAAAAAGGAGTCTCAGGAAACTCAAGTGATTGAGACTCAATAAGTGAAGATGATGACGAAGAAGGGGGGTCGAATGATAAAACGGGAGTAGAGGGGAGCGGAGAATACGAAGGCGAAGCAGGGGTTCGTACCCTGTCTTCATCGGCATAGACGTTAACGTTTGCAGCAGAGTTAACACCTTTTTCTCTCTCTTGAGCGTCAGTGGGTTGACTGTTTTTACTGGTGAGAGGTCTTTGATCGACAGAATTTTCATCAACAGATGTGACTTTGTGAGCGGACTCTGATTGTGCCTCATTGTTTTCGACAAAACGAGTTGACGTTCAGGCGTTACTTGAAGTTGAGGTGTTAATTTCTGTGGTACTGATATGCTGATTAACACCTTCATTTGCATTTGCTTCACTTTCGACAACATCCATTAAACCTGAGTTTTCATCCACACAATTATTGTCTTTTTGAACATTTTCAGTGTCATTATCGTTGTTTTCTGACGATCTATGATCATGATAGTTAGGACAACGTTTACGGATATGACCCTTTTAGTCCACAGTGAAAACAACGTAGTTCATCTACAGATACATAAACGGAATAAGAAACGGTCATCATATTTGATCTGAATTACACCACTGATGTTCTCATTGTGTAGCAAAACATGAACTTGTCGTCTAAATGACTTCACATGTTTCAGCGAAGCATTTTTACAACCAAGAGGGATTGCTCTTAAATATCCAACAACTCTACCAAGTTTCCATAAATGTTCCTCCAAAACTTCATCAGGAATGAAAGGAGGAACATTTGACAGAATTAATTTTGAAGCCGGTTTCACCATGTGTTCCACATCGACTAATTCATCAAACAAAGCAAACTTTGATTCAACAATACTTTCAACATTACCGAGTGTTGCTAAGAACACAACAACGGACTTATTCATTCTAGAAGCAGCAATAACATTTTCACTTCCGACTTTCTTTGCAATCTCTTCAACATAGCTTTCAACGGGACACCTTCAATATTAGTACACCTGACAGCATGCTTGCGTGTCAGATTCCGAAATGGTTGTCCCCCCGGGCGGCCATATTGCCGACCACGGGTTAACAAATGACAAAAAATAAAATCGAAGGAAATCCACCTAGTCGAAGATGAAACCGGACCGGAAACAAGACCCAAAAGAACTAAACACTACTCACAACATAAACTGATGACAATTGACGAAGGATGGCACTTCTCACTGGTAGAAAATCAAAACAAGTAGGAGCCCTTCTTCTGTAGGTCTATCCAAGATCCAAGAAGAAGAATATTTCAGATTTTCAAGAAACGTTTATTCAAACTGTACAAATTTACAAAATTAAATTAAACTGTACATTTAAAAAGAGTGTGGCTTCATCTAAATACAAAAATGAAGCTCATCATCTTCCACTCTACAGAGAGCTGAATTCCTTGCCCAAAACAATTCAAAATATGCTAAGTTACGGGAAAATTTACAATACTGAAATTCAACCATTAGACGATATTTAACACGTGTTCTAAACTGATCAAGTACATCACAAGCAGCTTTTTCTTGAACCTTATTGTAATGAGTAATTTGGATTGCTAACTTAGCTGCGATGAAAACAAAATTAACTAGACGCATAGCATCTTTTTGCCCTCTTTTAAAAGGAGGCCCAAAAATATACCAGATTTGAGGAACAGTGTCAACACCGCTGATTTTTCCTACTAATTTTTTGATAAAGTGAAGAACATTGTTTAACCGGACACACTCTAAAAACATATGCAAGCTGTGTCAAGATTTGTAATACAAAAGGGGCAGTTTCCATTGTCTTTGTAACCTGCTGAATGCAAAAAGACACCTGTTGAAATGGCACCATGAAGAAAGCGCCATTGAATGTCCCCTTCTTTCTTAAACACTGGTGGTTTGTAAATGATACCATAGTTGGGCTTTGAACCTTCTGGAATACTTAACAAGTCTGCCCAAATGTTACTGAGCCTTCCTGAAATTGCATGGAGACTGTCAATTAAGAATTTATAGATGGCGCCCTTTTCAAGTTTATACAGGCATGTTTGAATAATGGTACTTTTTTCCTCAACTGAAGTAGTAAGCGTGTAGTGATACAACGGATTACTCAAAGCATTATTATCAAGCGGAGATTGGAGTATCAAAGAAATTCCTAAGGACATCACCGAAAACATTCAAAATTGCTTCTTGAAAAAGAATATTTTTGGAAGCCATGACATGACAGCCCTGTGCCCACACAGACGGGGCTCAGAGTGTCGTTTGGGCCTGAAACAACGTTCTGAGCCCGTCTATTAGTTATGCATAGTTACTTTACTACTTTAATCGGAGGCGCACTTGACACCTTTTGATCGTCTCAGCAAACGATCGGCTGTTCCAGTTATACAGTAACCACCCGACTAAGCCTTATCAAGTGCAGCGCCACTGCCAGTCGCGACGTGTCGACGGCCACTTTCGCCTAATTACATATTCATGACATCATCAGCAGATTTGTATAAAGTGTGAAAGAGGCTCCCCACCTAACTATCCAAAATGTTTTTGTGTCGAGTTTGTGTTTGGTTCGTTTCAAAAATGTGTTCCTACATTCTTATCCGATTGTTTGTGTTAATAAAAAATATTTGTTTCGCCTTGGATATTTGTAAAGAAGTTTGGATTAGTGTGTACGTAATCTTTTGTTTGTGTGGGGGAAAGCTTATGGCGAGACGCAGCCGGACCTATGGTGTTACAAAGTTGATAGAGTGGCCCTTTGACGCTTGCGTTTCGAAACCCGAGTGTGGTTTCTCATCAGTCGCAATGAAGATTCTTTCCTTAGTTTGTGTTTGTGAATATTTATTTTTATGTGTTTGTAATATTTATTTTAATGTGTTTTAGTGATCTTGCTCATCGAATAGCGAGGCAAGAATATCATTGTTTGGGTCTCGTTGTGAGTCCATTTGGTGGTCTGGTTCGTTTGTTTTTTGTTCTTTACTTCTGTGAATTTTGTTTTGACTAGTTGGGGGACATTTGTTTTTTCAATTTCTTGTATGAAGTTTGTTGTATCTTTTAAATACGTTGGTTGTTGTTGCTGACCAATGGTTTTATAAAGTAATCCAAGAATTCTGAGATTCTGTTAGTGGGACTAGAGCAGCTGCATTATTGTCTCCCTGCAAACGTTGAGTTTTTGGGCGGTGGTTTGTGAATTTTAGGTAGTAAGTACCACTGCGGGGTACGGATTTTTATGTTTTTTGGATCGAGATACTTATAAGTATCATGGTCGATGGTTTATTCTCGTACATTTTGTTTATAGTTCGTGTACTTGGTTTACTGTTTGATCTGTGTCGCCATTGTCTAGTTGTGTATAATAACTGGGTGTTGCGTAATTGTCTTTCGCATTCGTGTACGTAATCTTTTGTGTTTACAATGACAATGCCTCGACCCTTGTCGAAGGGTTTTATTGTAATTAGCCTATTGTTTGCAAGTTTGTCTATTGCGATTCTTTGAGCACGCGACATGTTCTGTTTCCTTGTTTGAAAGGGTATCTCTAGAAGTGCGAGTTTTGTCGCTTCTAGATAGCTTTCGAGTTTTGTGTTTTCTGTTGTTCGAGGAGTCCAGTTTGACTTTTTTTTGCCGACCAGCCATCAAACCCAACTAGATACGTGCATGTCCCTTCGTTTTGAATCACTTCCTTCACAATGCCTTTGGACCACCAGTTACCATCGTCAAGAGCTTCTACCTTACAGCCAAGCGCGAAACCTTCCATGGTGTCTCAACCGATGCTATGCAGTTGTAATACTGATCACTTGTGTATAGCTGAGACTATACTACTGTTAAAAGAAGTTTAACACCTCACCAGCACGAGGGGTCATAAAAAATTATCGGAAGAGCCCTTTAGACCAACCAGGTACAAGTTTCCCGAAAGGTGTCAAGTACATAGGACTAACCAAACATTTAAGGAAAAACAGCAGGAACAATGAAATTGGTTGATAAGCCATAATCCCAAATTGGTCATTTTTGTGTGGGCACGGGGCTGGAATGATGAGGTGAGAACGAACTGTGAGTAAAGGCTCAAGTTCATGGGACGTTTTCCACTGCCGAGCATCAATATTTGTCACACCAACCTCTAGCAAATTGATCAACTGGAAAATGGTGACCAGTATTGGGGTTAACAATAATATCATTCAGAAACAGTGGCTCATTAAGAATCCCTTCAATCGTATTTGGGTTTCCTCCACGCTTAACAACTACAGTTTTACAATTCATGGCCATCCACAAAGCATGATAGTATTTTGGGATAGAACAATCAATTTCAAGTCTTTGAAAGAAATGCAGAATAACTGCTTATCATACTGCAGCGAGCCAATTTTACCAAGATAGTAATCAGTAAAATAATAACAAGGATGCTTAGTATCATCGTATAAATAACGTTGAAGGTACTGTAATCTAAAAGCTTTCAAACGGGACTCGAGATGAATAAGTCCCTGACCCCTTTTTGATTGGTAAATACACTGTTTCCCTTGCAACAGAGTGACGTCCCTGCCACATAACATTATCAAATTTACGTTGGACAACATCAATGAGTTGTTTGGTGGAGATAAAACTGCTAAGCGATGCAAAATTTAGTAGCGGCCAGCTGATTGATGACCAAAACACGGCCCTGAAAGATAAGGCAGTAGAAAACTGCTTCCAAACATTAAGTTTAACATCAATCATCTCCATCATACCTTCCCAGTTTTTATCAGCATAAGAGGCCTCATTACCAATATAAGCACCTAGAACCTTTAACCCACTCGAAAACCACTTGATATTGAAGGGCGTGTAACAGCGCTGTTTCCATTGACCGCACCACAAGGCTTCTGATTTTAAGTAATTAATCCGTGCGTTTGAAGCCCTCTCATAAATTTCAAGCCAATGCTGTAATTTCTCAAAATCGTCATCACGGGTCAAAAGAAAACCACATCGTCGGCATAAGCTGATAAAAGACAAACCTTTCCGTTGGAGTTTGGAAGCTCGAAACCACACATTTTACTCAGAGTGCGGATTTTATGAAGCAGAGGCTCGATACAAATGGAATAAAGTTGTCCGGACAATGAACAACCTTGTCGAATTCCACGATCAAAAGACAGTTGTTCAGTTTCAAAAGACTTTCAGTGCGAGAGTACAAAGCTTGATATACTTAATAAAATTAGGACCAAACCCAAAAGCACAGAGTGTTTTGAATAAGAAACCGTGGTGGAAACGATCAAAAGCCTTCTTCTGGTCCAATGATAAAATGGCCAGGGGCAAATAACGTTCATTAGAGTAGTGAACAACATCTCGGATGAGATTAATGTTATCAAAATATGCCTTCCAGGGACACAATAGCTTTGGTCAATGCCAATGATCTCATGCAAAACATTGCGAAGACGTAAAGATAACGCTTTGGTAAAAATTTTGTAATCCGAGCACAGAATCGAAACAGGGCGCCAATTTTTAATCAGGCTATTGTCACCTTTTTGGGAATCAAAGTCAAAATTGCTCTTCCACAAGACAGGGGGAGAATACCATCTTGAATAGCAGCAGTGAAAACATCAAAATAATCTTTGCCAATGAAAGACCAGAATTTTTGATAAAATTCGGTCGGGAGACCATCAATACCGGGAGAAGCATTTTTACTGAGCAATTGAAGTGAATTTGAAAATTCCTCAAAAGTAACAGGCAGCTCTAAATTCTGCTTATTTTCATTGCTGATGGTTGGTAAGTCTTTTAAGATCAAATCCTGCGCTTCAACTGAAACATCATCCGGGGAATAAAGGCTAGAAAAGAAATTAACAGCAGTCTGACGAATTTGAGATGGATTCTTTGTGATATCGCCGTTTGGCAAGCGCAGATGTGTCATAAATTTTTTCGTTCCTTTATACCGTTCAAGATCATAAAAGAACGAAGTAGAGCTGTCACTTTCATTGAAAAGTTTAAACTTTGACCTCACTACAGCACCTTGCACCTGTGATTTCACAATTCTGTCCAAAAGATTTCTTTTTTCAACGATGTCAACTGTGACATTACCATCTCTTTGAGAACTTTCCAGATTACGTAATTCGTGCTCAATATCACATTTCAAATTTTGTTTCCTCTTTTTTCTATCTGCAGAATAAAGCTGAGTCAATTGCTTGATTTTTAGTTTGCCGACATCCCACCACATTTGGAGCGAACTATACGAGTCTTTATGAGATCTCCAGCTTGACCAAAAGTCGACAATAAGTTCACAGTATTCATCATCAGATAACACCTCAGTATTTAAACACCAGACCGCACTGCGCGGTTTAACACTGCCTTGGGAAAGGCCAAGTCTGACAAGATCATGATCAGAGTTAAAGCCATGCTCAATAGAAACAAACTGGATTTTGCTACTAAAACTTTTCGAAATATAAAAGCGATCAAGCCTTGCTGCACTATTCTGTCTTTTCCAAGTATAATTCACACAATCGTCACCATGGAAACGTCTCCAGGCGTCGCACAGTTTGAAGCGGTTTATTGTGTTCGATAGAAAATCGGCAGTCTTTTGATCAGGCTCATTTCCGTGACGTCTATCTTTACTCGCGTTTGTAGTGCAATTAAAATCACCACCGAGAAAAATAATTTCTTCACTACGCAGTTCATTCAGTAGCCATTCAAGCTTTCGAAAATTAACAAGCCGTTCATTGTGATCAACCGAAGCATAAATATTAATAAATTATAAGTAAAGTCATTAATAACTGCCTTAACATAGAGAAGTCTACCTGGAATAACCGAGCAACATTTCACAATGTCTACTTTAGTCCCCGGAGAAAAAAATATCGCAATACCTCCACTGTTTGAAGATAGGTGAGAAAATTCGGCACGACCTCGCCAAACAAGCCTCCAGACATCTTCGTCACGGGGTAGGGAGTTGGTCTCTTGAAGAAAATAGACGTCAGACTTCTGGACATTTTTCAGAAATTCAAGTTTCAAAACGTGTCAAGGCATCTCTGCACCACGCACATTAAAAGTTGAAAGTGTGAGGCAGACCATTGTTAATAGAAGTAGATAGTTTCTGTTCAAATACATAACTATTTAGTATTTTTGACATGTTTCTTGATCTTATTGACTAGTTTTCCAACTCGAGTTTTCTGAGGACTAGCGAGAATTCCAGATTTCTGAAGATGTGACAGTGATCTGATCAACAACTTTAAATCTGAACAAAATTCTTGTGATTGCTCAATAGGTTTTTTAGAATATTTGATGTCTTCAATAAAATCCATCAGAGATTTTTTGGGACAGTGAAACAGGCGTCTTGTCTGGTAATTCACTCAGTGTTGACACATCAGAAAAAGATGAGCAGCGTGAAACGGTGTCTTCGTCAACAGCAGTGTCACTGTCAGTTGCCAATGCAGCAAATGAATTTTGTACTGGAATACCTGAAGGAGGGGGGTACGAAGACGGAAAGTGTATGGCGAGTCTCCCCAGTCATGCGATGCTGTTGAAGTTGGGGGGGATCAAGACAGATTATCGTCAGCTGAAAAAGGCAAAAGGACCTCAGGTGTAATTTCGTAAGTAGCTATGACGCTCGGATCGTCATGGGTTGAAGGAGGGGATCGTACCCTCTTCATCAGAAAGAACATTAGCATTGTTCAATTCAATGGTACTTTCACGATTTGATTGTTCGTCGTTAGTAATCGATGAAGGAGGCAACTGTACTTGTGGATCATCAGTTTCACACCTTTTTCTCTCGGAGTAATTTTCAGAAACATGACTATCGTCAGGACTCGGAGATCTCGCCCGCTTATTAACTCGATGTGATGACTGATGCTCTTGTCCGACAATTTCATTTGATTGATCATTTGACATCGTATTACTGGTCGTTTCATCACTAATATCGTCTCTTTCATTTCTGATATCATTGTTAATGTTCAAATCAGTACTTCACTATCAGCCGGGTTGAATGACAAAATGTCTTGATTTCTCGTGTTACCAGTTGTTTCATCACTAATATCGTTTTGTACACTATCATTGTCTTTATATTGATCTGACTCTCTTTCACACTGTATGAAATCGGGCGTTTACACTTCCGTTTAGCAACGGTTTGTCAGCGGTTCGTCACCGGTTCAATGGCTGATCCGACTGGACCGGAAGAGAACCGTCGGTTGTTTACTTACCAATACGTTACTTAACCGTCAGCTTATCCGCTTTGTAGGCCGACGTATACGACATGGCTTAAATGTCCTTTAACCGGCATGGTTAAGCCCAACTTATACATCGGTTAGGGCCACGTCGGTAACGTTGAATCAAATACTCGTAACCCGTTCACAACCTCAAAATTCTGCGGAAACTTTTGTAAAACCGCAGTACTTGCTAGCATAACGTCATTTACCACTGATACCAGTTGTGTAACATAAGCTAGGTATCCGTATCTGCGCGTGTGATTTTTACTGGATTTACAGGACATGGTTCATGATTGCATTATCAATGGAGGTATGCTACCTCCATGCTACCTCCACGCTGCATTAATGTAGAGAGTGGCAGCGAGACCTGACTTCTACTGTAGCCTATATTCGCTAAAAGAGTGAGCTTATCTAGGCATGGATGTCTATTTTTTACATCCATGATGTAGGCCAGTTTGTGGAGGGACAGTGTGTAGGCCTACGTTTCGAGTATTCTTCAACCAACGGAACGGCTATATGCCGTGAAACACACACGTTTCATAAATTACAACATTTAATGTTTGTCAGTCAGGCAGTCTGTAAAAGAAATCTTACACTGCATACCAAACGTCGGTTTCGAAACTATCGGGAATCGAGCGCAGTCTTATATAGAGCGCTCAATCTGGGGGAAAGCTTTATGACCACAAATGTAGTCGACTTATCACTTCAGACTAACAGGATTAATGTGAAAAAGCAAAAAAGCAAACAACGCTACCAGGCGGCAACCGGTAACCAGCTAATTTCATATGCATTATGCAAGGAATGCCGTGACGCGGTTCAGCTTTGATGCAAAGGGGCAAATAAAAAGCTGTCACTCATGGATCATGTGAGTGATTATTTACTTCGATCATAGACGTGTTTTAGAGGGTCTATGCTTCGATGCGAAGACAAGTATCAGTGACAAGCGTAATATACAGTATGGCCACATGGTTCGTTGTCCACACGTGCAGCCTCATCAGCTTGATCTGTCGAAGGTGATTAAATATGTGTCTGATTAGCCTTAGCTATCAAGTGTTGGCACGCACAAAACACAAAACTTTCAGATGATCACACCACAGATCCAATTTTAAATGCTGGGAAAATGCCAGGTACGCAACAAATGTGCATGAGTTAGGTATATAGACTGGTCCGCAGCACAAAATCTCATGAACCAAACTGCAGGGACTGACGCAAAATTTATCTCTTTACTAATTCTGTCAACAAAAAAACACATTGATTACACAACAAACAAGGATGAGCGCAACAAATCTCTAAACCGAAGCAATCCGGTTGTTTCGTATCAAAGGCATTTTTCGTTCGGATGTAAAATTTTCGAAAAACTGACGCCGATTTTCTCTCCCTACTTGTGCTGTCAATATTAAAACACATTGATTGCACAGCAAACAAGATAAAAGCGACACACCTAACCGAAGCAACCCATTTAAATTCTCTAAATGCAACTTTATTTCGTAATTCACAACACTTTTAAAATTGTGTTAAGTCTTTTGTAAACATGGAGTTTTTACAAATCCCTGTTTCAGATTTTCGACTATTCATCAAAGTTTGGGTTGACGTTATTCATCAAGTTTGGGTTGACGTTATGATTGGGAAATGAATCGGATAAGCATGAAGACATGCGTTTACGGTAGTTCTCTTTTTGGAGGAGGTGATTGCCCTGTATGGCCATTTACTCGGTTTCAGATAAACATAGGAGGTGGAGCATGCAGACATATTTGCAATCGGAACTGCCGATTCTTTATTTTGTTTTGATAGTCCTATAGAATATAGTTGCATTTTGCCAAGGTCGGTGCCATTAACTTTACCGAAAGCGACATAGCCATTCAGTCGCCCGAGATATAGTCTTAAACTGCCAGAACTTGCAATTGTTTCTTTCGACTTGCTGATTCCTGCTTCTTCAAGGGCACGTGTGACAACGTAATTGTGGGATGAGCTACTACTAGCCCTGCGTACGATGCTGTGTGTTCCGCTACAGCTAACCGCCCCGCTGTGGTGAGCGGGGCGGTTAGCTGTAGCGGAACACACAGCATCGTACGCAGGGCTAAGCTACTACAAGATCGTGTTGAAATTTTGCATCAATGGCGACGTCATGACTCAAATTATGAAAAAAAACCGCAAAATGCCTTTGCTCAAAACCCTATGGCTTGCCTACGAACCTGACCTAGTCCGACAAAGCTGCACGAAAACAACGTTTTCAACGCCAGCTTTTTCATTTACCCGTGATAACCAAGCCTTGCCATTCCGGGAACGTTACTCGGTTGATCTTCGGCATTGTTCGGCAATGGTCGGTTACCCATAGCTACAGGGTATCATTCATACTCGGATAGACACGATTCAACCGTCGGGGGAAATCGGATGGGGATCGTGACATCGTCATCGTCGCTTGCATCAATGACGGCATCGGAAGATATTTCAATTCACAAAAGGTGAAACAGCCAAACTGCGGTCAAATTTAATAAGTAGCCATAACTGTCAATTTTACTTGTGGTCAGCTAATCATAAGCTTGCCGCACCGGACGTTGTCAGTTCTTTTCGCGCTGGCTTTGCTCCGAGTCATCTATTTTGCATTGGTCGATCTCTCATTCACATTTTGGAAATGGCATTGTCACTGTGTCAATCGTTCAAGAAGAGCAAGCTTTGAAAATGCGAACACTGACTGCAAAATTAAAGTATGATCATGGAGGTAACTGCGCGATACGATATTAAATTGTTCAGTACAAAAGACACTGACGTGCGGATAAAGAAACAACGACGGACGTGAAAACTTGAGTAAGTGGAGATTTTTTGGCTATCGGATATGTTGTCGAGTTGATTGATCAGATATCGGCACATGAAAACGGTATCGGGCTCGATAGGCTAACAAACCCCTTTAAGTGAACACTACATACGTACTGCCGGAATCAGTAGGAGGGCTTCGTATCTTGACTAATCTAAAACAGGCAAAACATTTACACTGTAAAGAAGTACCAGGTCGTTTGTTAAAACACATATTACCACCCGACAAAATCGCTACATTTACGAATCTCTGAGTAGTTTCCCAGTCTACCCATCATGGAAAGGAACTGGCGAGTGAACAAAAGAGAATAATCGATCTGGAACAAGCCTTTGTTTATCAGCTAATCCCAATTAACGAGGATCAGTTAGCACCTCCCGGCAACTGAAAGAAACCTACTTGACAGTCCGACGTCATAGGCTAACCTGCCATCACACTAATTTATGTGAATACACAAACTGCCAGGTAGACGGTTCATTTTCTGGCGGAAACGTACTTTTTTCATGAAATTTGAAATAATTGTGACATTAGCCGTCTCCGCAATGCGATTTCAACTCGTAGAAATTTGGATAGGAATCCTAACTGATAAGGGCACAAAAGTAGTTTTAAGGGGTACACCCACCTTCCTTAAGTGATTTTGGTCATTTTTTGTTTTATGATAATTTTGAATCCGTGTAATATATAGCCTTTGAGTGGACGATAAGTTTGAAATCATAACATACTCGGAATGTGTTAGATTTTAACAAAAATGAACATTGTGAGCCAGTTCGCGTGCCATCGTTTATCTTATGTCTTAAGGTAGATAAATACTAAATTGGTCATTTTTCTGTCAAATTTTCGAAATTCTCAGAGAATACGCCTTGAAATCAAGGCCATCATTGAGCTGTGTCGCTCATTCATAATAAGTAATTGTTTCCGTGTAATACACGATTTTTAAAATTCAAAACATATGCACGTGGCTATCCCGGTCAAATCGGGAGCTTTTGTAAACATTGTGGACACATTTGCATTCCTATTTGCATAATTCCCCTTGAATGACACAATGACACAGCGTTGCGTAATTTACATAGTGACGTTGTTGGGCTTCTCCAAAACCCATGATCACTCCCACCTGTCAACAATAAACCGTAACAATAATGTTTGTTGAAGCACCGTCCCTCCACCCAGGAGGGACGGTGGTTGAAGCCTAGTCCAATAAGTCAGTTTTCGACATACGGAAGTGTCTCCGCTCAAAACGCATTGCGGCCAAAAACTACCTGTTTTTACGGTATGTTTCACGTCTAAGCTTATCCATACCCGATAAGAGACAACTGTTCTCCATCCAACTTAATATTACGACCTCAAAACCCCAAAATACGTCCAATTCTGTTAACATTTTACATGTGAGTCGACATGCAACAAAGTTCCACACTCAAAATTCTTCGATCCTGCTCTGAATGAAATTAGGGTCGAAAAAACTACCAAAAACCACGACTTTTTCTGGTATATTATGTCGGTCAATACAATGTCTGACATTCAAAAACTGTTCCCAGAATCCCAACCTATGATGCAGAACACCAAATTATTATGTCCGTTTCTGAATATATTTAGCATATCTGCTTAAGTTCAACATCCAAAATTGTACCTACTCCGGACTAATTGGAGCCGAAAAAACGAACATCTTTTTCTGATGCAGTGATTGTGTTTTACACATCGGTCAACCATGGTCAAACTCGGTAAACTTCGCGTTGTAAGCTTATGCACCTTCCTCAATGCATCTGAACGTAATCACGGTGAATAAAGATTACGTTCACGTACCTCACCAAGGGTTTCAGTGTCGTTTTATTTTGGAAATGGTTGCGATGTCATACAATTTGACAGTCGATCGGGCGACATCCCCCACGAACTCTTTTGAACTCCCCCGGATTGTACGCGAAAAAATATGCCGACCGCTCCTCGGACCCTATCGGCAAACGTTGCCAGGGTATTCGTCGATTGTTTTACATTACGTTCGAATGACCTTGCTTTGGTTTGGAATCTCCACCCTCTGACCGGAGCTCAGAGCAATTCAAAAACCTGTTTGTTGAAGGCACGATAAAGTTGCTGCGCTACTTGCCAAAATACGGAAACATCAGTCGGTACCCTCCAAACTTCGTATGATAACCCTAATTATACAAGTAAGTTTAGGCTATACCTCGAAAATACCGATAGTTGTGGTTGGAGGATGAACTAGCCGCTAGCCGCTGACGGTTCTAGTCATTTATTAGATTACTTCTCACAACTTGTGAACAATAAACATTAGTCCGATGTATCTGGGGAACGTAGGCAAGCTTATATTATGAATTAGGACACGTCCGATCTCAGTAATGACTCATCGTCATTTTTTTTGCCTGGTAAAGCCATTAGCTCTGGCGACGTGCCGAAACGAAGGCTCCAAAAATCGGTAGTTTTCCGTGATTTATTTTATTTATTTATTTTATTTTTCTCGGAACTTTTCTTTGAACAATTGTCATTCCCGATCGACATTATCACTAGGTAATAAAATATGCCTGCGTTTAAGTTAATGCACGTTTAATTATCAAATACCGTCGCGTCGAAGTAACAAAACAGGTTTTTTGCGTTTTTTCTCGAATTGACGTGGTCTCTATGCAAAGTATAGTCTGACATTCAAACTGACCCCGTCTCAATCAAACTTGGCCTACTTCGAAATCCAAAAATTACGTCTTTTTCTGATAACACTTTACATGTTCGTCTGCACCTAATGAAGTCCGACATTCAAAATCGATCCGCTCCGAACTAATTGCGACTGACGATAAAAATGTCAGATGACTTTTATGTCTGCATATGCCCAGTGCAGTCTGGCAATCAAACTGTTCCCGCTTTATACTTACGGTTTAAAGCATGCAATGAACATTACGTTCCTGTACGTCACCAAAAGTTTTCTGCCTTTTTTGTGAGAATGGTTGCGACGTCTTTTTGTTTCGACAGTTGAGCGAGCAACATGCCTCTCAGTAGAAATTAGAAATAATATGCCAATAGTTCGAACTTTTAAAGCGACAAAATATCGCACCGGTGTCTGCTCTGCCCGGTTTGGAAAGCTTATCGTTATGTAAATTCTATGCGGGTAAAGAGGGAACGTGATACGGGTAACGCACGTAAAGTTTTGCTATATTACATTAGAATGATGCTGTGATTTACAATGTAAACACGATGTTGACCTAGCATTTGTTTTTCAATCTGTACCGGCGCTCTTATAGAGCAGACCACGGTCCCTCTATCACGAACAGTTATATAGAGCAGACATAATTTGTCATTGGCGGACTGCTTATGAAATGAGTCGAAGTCCAGGGTCGAAGTAAATCTCGATTGAAAAGTATGCGATATTTCACAGCACAAATTCATGTCAGTATAGCTTGAAAACGATATTGAATAAGGTAATTATACACTTATGCAATAAATTTAAAGAAACCAAAATAGAAAATAATAGAATTATTTCCATGAACTTGAAAAAACTTAAACAACCACGAAAGTGCTTTTTTCGAATCACCAACTGCTTTTTCCTGTTTATAAACTCAATCACGCGGACAAACAGCGTGCTGCTGGGTTGTCTATCATCGTTATTATAGTAGTTCAACGGCCAGTCGCCACCGAAGAACGACGAATGCTCGATTCAACATATCAGAAAACGCGATATTCAACTGTTTGACTGAAGTTCACGTATTTCTTTACTTGTACAAGACTCGAACCTCACGATTTTAGAATGACGCATTCAGTTATAAGCAGTGTGCGAAATTAACGTCGGTCCGACGGTCCGAGACCGACAGATTTCTCGTCGGGCCGAAGGTTTTTGGCAACATGTCGGTCCTTATGACCGACTGAAATTTGGAATAAATGATGAAAATTTCTCCGTCAAGACCTGTATCAGATGCAGATGATGACTGACTCTGAATCATGCGATTCAGACTTGAATGTCATGCACCTATCAATGTTTTCCACCGTGGGAGTGCGGGGCAACAGGGGATATTGATCGCACTTCGTGTCCTGGTAGTGGGGAATTTGATCTCTATGGTACACCAGACCGGGGGTGGTGGGAGTTGACAATGTCGCAACATAGTAATTTTTTGTCTTGCGACTTTTTACATTTACAAAAAGTCTAACCCCTCCGATCGACGCGCATAGCACGGTGCAACTGATTACATTCAGATCAGTATGAATTACGTCCGTGCATGCAGATTCTAGCAATGATGGAATGGATTGATTTTGGTGCAACAATGTGACACAATATTATAATAATACTCGTCTAGAGAGTGTAACCCTGGTAATGTTAGCATATCTGTGTCATATGATAACAACACCAGTACTACTTCAATAGTTCCACACTTTAAGTGTTCGGAATTTACATGTACACAAATGTACATAATACAGCCCTTCGTTTATCAAACTGACTCTATTTTCTTTGCTTTGATTTTTCATTGAAGCGTTAAAAACATAAACGGTTCACAGAAGAGTTTAAGACAAAAACCTACTACGAGAACAGTGCTGTTGACTAAACATATTTGGTTTTGAACATGGAGGTATTTGTTTACCTCAAGTTTTGAACAAGGACTAGATGTTACACGACAGCCCAATTGCACTACCTGCAGTCGACAGTCAAGTTCAAGTTTCGCTGCGTTTGTTTGTGGACCGCTAGAACATCTTGCTCGCTTGTTGGTTTTTAACCAAAGTTCACAAGGCCGACTCTTACCACGACATATCGTGATAACAAGTGTGCATTTTATCATTAACAGTTTTGTCGAGTTGCACTGTCTGTCGTGTATACTCTCAGAGGCCGAGAGTAGGGCTTCAAATTGTTTCGATGTATACCGTTTTACGACAGGCAGGCAAAACTCAGCGTCATCATGGACTGTAGGCCTAAATGTCGCAAAAATTACGTCTTTTAAGATTTTACGGTATCATTAACTGATTGTGTCGATGGTTTTCAGCAGTATCGAGGTCTGTCAAACTTTTCAGAGTCATTTTAATAACTTTACGTCACTGTTCTTATTAATATGCAAAAATTAATATTTGTCCGCATTTTTAGAAATTGAAATTGCGCATGCAAAATCGACGAAAACAAATCTTAGTAGGCGACTGCTAGTGTAACAATGAATAATAAAAGTCATATTCAGGACTCAGAGTACAACTGCAAAAACGGCCATGTGTGCAACATTGATAAAATTTGTCCGCATTTCAAGCTGTGTGTCCGATGTCGCGCGCGTACAGCTATATTTAGGAACAAACGTGTAACCGTGAACAGCGCTATTGTACACAGCAATGTAGAGAACACCATTCCCCATAGAAAGTTACGATAGAAAAATTTCTCGCTATCATCAGCCACATGTAGCCATGCCAGTGCATGAGCCTGTATTCCCCGGCCCCTGGGTGTTTGACATCATTTTATAGTCCGAGAGTAGGGGATTTGACATGGCTAGGAAAATGTCAAATTCTCCTGTTAGTCCCGTTGTCTCCCCCCCCCCCCGTGATGGAAAACATTGATAAATGTGTGCGCATGACCTTGAGGAAGATGAGGGCTGTGATCTTTTCAGATTCCTGATCATGTAGATGAATATTTCATGATCATTCATTTACACTATTCTGCAATCTATGTGAAAAATAGTCCTTTGGAGTGAATACTTACTGACTCTATTGATAAAAGGATATGAAAATTAAATATTACAACATTCAAAAGCATAGTATCGGTGGAGAAGTTGACTTTAATGGTCGTTAACAACTGCATTTATTGAGGACCGGCAGTTTTCTGTAAGGACCTGAAGCTTTGGCTTGGTGCAGGTCCTTATGACCTGAAGCTATTTTCTCTTAATTCTTTACATGCCTTTCACAAAAGTAATATAATTATTTCTGTTCAAGGGCGACACGCTTCCTCCATCGATAGTAGTCGATCGCGATCTTTCATAGGTAGCTTGTAACTGCGACCTTGTTGATTTTTTACATGATTCCCATATTCATATGTTTTAATTTGTGATTTACGGCATAGAAATACCTGATGAAGAATTAGTCGATGTCGGGACCTCAAAATAATACTCTAATTAATGGGTGACCATCCTTTGAAGCAGTCTCTTCTACCGCCATGCACTTGATTGACCTTTCTATTTTATATCGGTGGCGTTATTTTCTTATTTACTTCGACGATTTTGAATTTCAATCGTATTTTGTGATACAATCATGTAGCGTTCAACAGTAATATTGGGTCAGTACAAACTGAGTACGCTGGGTTTTTAACGCCCAATTTGGCAATAAAGTGAATACGTTTGTCCATTGACGCACATGCATAAATTTCAGCCTTGAGACAGGAAAGTGAACATCCGCGTGGTCCGACAAACGAAACTAGCTATGAAATGGCCACGACGTCGATGGCTCCTGAAATCTTTATCACATGATAGATGTTCTAACAACTACTAAACCGCGATTTGTTATCATAAACAGTAGAGTGGGCTCCCTCTACTGTCTATAGTTGAATTGCGTTAATTTGGGCATCTTTAGAGGGGACGGTGAGAGGGTAATAGAACCAAACTCATGATCTGTGACACAATTTTGTTTACTTTACTATTTTACCATGGGTTTGGTTTGTGTTGATCTGGTTGGTTAGCCGTCCCAGGGCCTGGGAACAGTAGCTGCAGGCTTGTCAAACACTAACTGGTGTCATCAACAGATTAGTCAATTAGGGGCTACTTATCTAACCGGTACACTGTGCCAAAAGTGAGAAATCCATTGAGGATTCTTCTGTATATTGTTCTGGATACTTCAAGAATCCACCAGAATACTAAAATATACATTATGTATGCCAGTGGATTCTGGTGGTCAATGGATTCTGTCGGATACGGAACAGAATCCATTGCTTAATCATTGCAGGATTCTGCTGGATTCACGTGTTATCCATTATATATGTATTTCAGGATACTACTGGATTCTCTAATTTATAGAGAATCAAGGGACCAGTACTTTGGCTTGATTGATTACATAATAATGGAAGGGACAGTTGCCGCATATATCCATACTTATTATTCACCAATTTTTACATAATTATCCAACACTGGCTTCGGGGGACCTGGGGTGTGGGGGTGGGTCCTCAAATAACAGTAATGCTTTGTAGCTTTGACTCATGTATTTCTACTCATACAGGCATCACATACAATATATATATATATATATATATATATATATATATATATATATATATATATATGTGTGTGTGTGTGTGTGTGTGTGTGTGTGTGTGTGTGTGTGTGTGTATACGCAATGAGTATTCTTTTTACAAGTGAAGACACCAATGTAATGATGCTTTCTACAGCAAAATAGAGTACAGATTGCATCTGAAAACTATACTGCAATTTAGATACACAAATCCAAGATCACTGTAAATGATTCTTCTTTATTCCAAACGAATGTGTAAATGTTAGTAAAATAAATAAAAATACAGACAAAAAACATTCAGAACAATTTTCCTGAGACACATTCAAAGTTATCTTCAATACTGTAAAAAAAGAATTTCCATAGCCTTGATAACTCTAATATCAATTAATGCAGTCACTTTTAAATATGCCTGAGCCTAACAGGGAGAAATATGGTTCATCAGAACAATTTGATATCTTACCATTATCATCCCTATTGACCTGTATACAAAATTTTGAAGCAATCTGTTGACCTGTTTCAGAGAAATATTTTAAACAAAAACAGGAAAATAACCCAAAATACAACAAGCAACTAAAAATCAGCTCAATTAAACCCATATGACAATTTAAATTATAATAGAATTCATTGTTTCACGGCCTGATCTGTGAAAATAAAACACAGTGAATCATGTGTCCCAAACAGCAAAATAGTGAAATTAAATCCTGGTGAAAATTAATGCTCTTTACAGTATGCTGTAAATTTTGGCATACGTTAAAAGATATACATGTGTAGTATTCCTAAGTTTTGTACAGTAAGTTTGTGTCAATTGAGATGTGTCAGCTAATGACTGTGTAATTCACCAAATTACAAGATCAACTATGTGTACCTTTAAATATAGGAATAAAAAATCATTTCAAGAGTTTCTTGATTGAATATGAAGCACTCAAGCTATCTACACAGCAAGAAAAGGCAGACACATGCCTGTAACAGAGGATAATCATTACCTGTAACAGGCCAAGAGAAATAACCTTTTTTGCAAGACCAGTAAAAACCTGTCAAATTTTAGGGTTGTGTAAATTCTGATTCATGGTGGTACAGGATTGTATACAATGCTGTAAATTCTGACTGTATCAAGACCTATAATTGCAGCACTGAACCACCGGTGTGCGTACAGTGGTGTGTCAGCTACAGGGCCTGAAAATTTGGATGGATTTCAGGGTGTAAATTTGTTGTAAAAATTGGCAAATTTTGATGATTGAAGCAGAAAGAAATGTTATTGTTTGAACACTGAAAAATTTCAGACCCTGTTAGAGATCAGTGTTCACAGCACTGTGTACAGGTGCTGTAATTGGTAGAAATACAGCCATGTGTTTACAGTACTTGATACAGACATGTGCATCAGCCCCTGATAGAACTCCTTCTGTATTTGCTGACACAGACCTGTAACACAGTTTGTATCAGGGCCTGTGCAGGAACTGTTCATGGGGTGAATTTTTTTGTAGTGTATGTTTAATTAACTCTTACTTATCACATACATGTATGTGCACTGTTAAATTGTAGCTTTTGTTCAGTTCATCAAAATCTCAAAAACTAGGAAAAATTGCTCTGAAAAACACAATATTGCATATCTTGCATATATATTGCATATTAAAGACTGTAACTGCACCTTGATAAATTCTTGAGGGCACAAATCCAGATACGTCAAAGTGACAAATTTCAGCAGTGCTTCAAAGGTGTACTTGTGAAGTATTGTAAGTTATGCCTTGGTTATAAATACTAAACTTTTCTTGGTGTAACTGACCTGTGCCAGCTAATGACTTTATATTTCACTGAACTTACAACACCAGCTCTGTGTACTACTTTTCAAGTAAAGCAATTAAAATTGAGAACAAATCAGTTGTTGACCAACAGAGGGATGATGGATAATTACTCAGAAAAGCTATGCATCACTGTTCTGTCTCACACAATTGTCACTGAACTGTTTTTATCAGGTGGTCTCTCACTGGCTCTGCCATACTTCCTCTGCAGTATGTAGTGTCTTGAATTAGAGTCATTAAGCATTCGCTGATTGAGTGTGTCTATCCTATCAAATCGTTTAGTTTGTCAGATCGCCAAGAAGGCCTGGAGGCAATTATCCTTCCATCTGGTGGGACTCCTCATCAGACATCAGGTCTGCTGTTACATCATTCCAGAAACCCTTCTCATCTGCATTGATCACTGCACTTCTCCTCTTTAAAATCTGTAGGTAGAAATGATAAATGATGGTTATTTAAAATAATGCAAAGAGTGAGATAAATGATGGCATAATACTTAAAGTCACTGTCATAACTAACAATATGGTACATTTGATATTTTAAGATCAACTCTGGTATCATGACTTATTACTGATTTGAACATATTATGTTGCCTTCCATTCCACCTATGCTTAGGAACATAGGGAAATTCATTTTAACATTGGCATCCTTGTCCAAAGACCTTTGAGCACATCAGAATGGAACTGTCAATTTACATAACCCTCAACTAAAGTAAGTCTTGCTTTGTTAAATTTTATTTGAACCCATTAGTACATTTGTACAATTATTGTGACAAAATTGTTGACTCTGTATATCTAATAGTGCTAACTATGCAAAGACCCCACCCATACATGTACTACAAATATCCCATGATTCATTCTGATTTGTACCAACAGAGATTCCCTAGTCAAGCCAGGCATAGCTCACATGTGTAGAGAAAACTGTAGACTACTAAAAATAAAAATTTTAAAAATGCTTTGAAGGAGACTCATTGTCAATAACCATTTCAAATGATTTTTCAATATCATGCATTATTTAGAGTACATATAACACAATGGGAACTAATTTGGGATAATTGGATGAAGTAATGTCGATTTCATCTACAAATGTAACCTCATCTACTTTTCTTTTTATGTTATGCACTTGTTTTTATGAGTATTTGGTAATATTGCAACATTCAACTATAGGGCACCTAACATATTTGAGAAATTTGAAAAATATGAAAATCCAATTATCCCAAATTAGTTCCAATCGTGTTATATACATTTTATATAATTTTCAAGAAATTATATAGACAGCCATACAGAAAAATTTGAAGTATAATAGAGATACTTGAAGCATGGACTGGCTGTTGTTGAATACTGTTCAATAACTGTCAGTTCAGCCACTAAGTAAATACTAGTTCAAAACTATATCCTTGTTCCCAGCGGGTGCAAACTATATCCTTGTTCCCAGCGGGTGCAACACTGAAGCTGTTTTGACTATGCAAAATGTTTTTATGAAAAAATGTATATTAAGTTACATTTTGTGAAATAAGGCAAGAGTTTTCTTGCACACAGTTGGTTGTTCCAAAAACAGTTTCGTATAATGTTAATAAAAGATAAAACTATGGTTTTTTTAGCACATCGTGTAATCTGGAACATGTTATCAGAGCATAAGCTTGTTTCATCTTTCAATATTAAATTTGCAACAAACTCTTGGACATGAGTTTGTTTTATGATATTGTTTCAAAGTTGTGTTCCCTGGCAAGGTTCATAAAATACACTTCATGGATTCCTTCAACAATATTTTGGCCAGTTAAAAGCTGTTAAAAGTGTTAAAAGCTCATCCTGAGTTTGACTATGCTATTATTGTATGTTATGTTATGTACATTTGTGTTTTGAACTCAATCTAAGAGCCCTTTAGTTGTTTCAACACTACAGATAAAGTATGGCATAAAACTTCGCCTCAGATCGCCTCTGTATCGTTTCCGACATTGCTGTCGCCTCAGTTTGTTTATTTTCTATATCGTTTCATTACCGCCTCGTATCAGCCTTGCATTGCTTCCGCATCGTATCAGCCTAAACATCGCCACTGCATCGTATCAAGTCAATTTCATGGTCCCAATTGGCCACGGCATATTATTCACTCAAAAATGCCACAGCAAAGTTGCCGCCTTCGGAAATTTCGCCGCCTGGCATTGCCCATGTTTTTGAGAGTAAAGGTATACAAAATGAAAGATCAAATACATGTGTCCAACCCATATGTCCAACATTATCCATTCATGAAATGTTGCTTCAACACACAAAAATGGGAACAAAGTTGAAACATATTGTGATTATAATGCGCTTCTTTTACGAATTGCTTTTATTGATATGAAGTTTGTATACCGTTTTATTTGTGAACATTTTTGTAACAAGATAGCACTCTACCAGGGACAGACATTAACGGTTGCAAGTGAAAGTCGCGTTTGGACAACTGCAACTGAAACACCAGTACCGGTTGCCCGATGAGACAAGTGTCAAAAAGTGACGGTGGGACAACTTTTCCACTGACTAGAAACCCAGAAATGTGTGGTACTGTGTGCGGATTACCATTTTAAATGACTGAAATTAGTATTTTTAAGCTTAAATACATGTACGTCCTTGAAAGCGCACAAGAAAAACTGGCCGTACAAAGTAAGGAGAATTGCTAAAATAATAACTGCAGTGTATCATATACTAGGTTAACACATATAGTGATGCCGCCATGAATTCTCCTAACGCTTTACACAGTGACCTTTAAACCCGATTGACGTGAATAAATTATGATGTAGAGGAAGTCCGTGACCTTTAGTCACAACACATTGATAACACTCTGATAGCGGGAACTTCCAAGTGTTTCAATAATTGCTACGCAATTCATACTATAGAGTTACACTCCGCAACCAATATCCATCACAAATAAAATTAATTTTAGGCAAACTATCGCACCATGCGCATACGGTATAAATCTGAGTAGGCCTACATATGTCACGCCGCGCCAATCACTCTAAATCACGTACCCACATCGTCCAAGACGTTCAAATTCATGATTATTAACCGATCATTTACCTTCAACTAGATAAAATCTTGTCTATATTCTCAATTTTCGATGACTTTTGACGAAATGACATCGACTTTTCATGCCCGATATCTCATATCCGATGTCTTTGAGTTCCGTGAATGAGGCGATGCGCTAGTGAAACGATACGGAAACGATACCAAACAACCGAGTGAGCGATGTTGGATTTGGGGTTGGGCGATGCGGAAACGATACGGAAACGATAATGAGGCTAAAAAAGCGAAGCTTTGGGCGATACTTTATCTGTATGTTTCTCTAAAATAATTTGCAGGGTTTACACATTTCATTGTGATCTCAAAATTTGACATTGAATAAGCTGCATAACTATCGATTACATCTGTATCTTCAAGGGAAGGTTAACAAGCGACCTAGCGGCCGATATAGCTCCGCTGTGTTTATGTAGAGAATAACTATTTTGACACATGTTGGTGAAGAAGGTGGAAATCTTTGATAGCTCATTTCAATGGCCAGAAAAAAGAGGCTAAAATATCTGCAAAAATATACAATTGAAGATTTCATCATAATTTGAATTTTTACATCGGATCATTCCAAAGAACACGTCCACTAAAGCTATCTGACGAGTAGTTTTTAGAGAATAAAATTTTCTGACCAAAAATGGCAATGATTGTCCCCTAAAATAAAAATAGTGTCAATGACACTGTGCTCCCATCCTGGACTATTTAGTGTTTGTTCTCTGGTCAGATATTTGAACATGTGTAAAAGGGATAAAGTGCATGAAGTGAAAATACTTAAATGAAATGTACTGGAGACAGTGAAATATGTTTAATGTAATTATTCAGAATATAAAATGGAAAAAATACAGAATTAGATATATCGAATACTGTGATACAACCATTAACTCAACAAGTCATTTACAATGACATAGTCCCCACTTGTAATAGGAGTATTAGTCTTGATGGGGCAGGAAATGTGGTCATTAAGAAGTATCACTGGAGTGTATATGTTGAGATCTATGGGCACATAGGTCTATGTCGTTGTTCCCAATTTGAAACACATGAGGTATGTCTAAGATATGGTTCTAAATCAGGAAAAAAGATCAGACCTCTAGCAGTATTGGCCAGCCAAGAAATACATATGTGCATTATAAATGAGGTACAAGATGTGACATCTTAAGGTCTAATATGCTATCAAAATTGGAGGGTATAGAACTTGTGGTCACTGAAATATGCATATATATGTATAATCAAGGTCAAAGGTCATCGAGGTCACATGACATTTTGAAAAAAAAAATTATATTGCTAATTAATCCCTACATGCCAAAAAAATCAGATACGGATAGTTTTCAATTGGATTCGAACCCACAACATACGGCATCAGTCGCCTAGCTGAGAGGCCAGAGACAGAACCACTTGGCTAAATCTCCACTCCCAAAAAAGAGTGGTTCAATAGCCGGCTAAGTTGTTACATTTTCTGACTGAGACCACTCAACACGTTGTAGAGTTCTTAAAGCACTCACACACGCATGCTCACTATCATACATCTCACATACACACTTTATCGAAGCGAAGAAACGAATTTCATCGCTTTAACTGGGCGAACGATAACCTCGGGGACAATTCTGTCCACCAGCAGTGTTACCAACCCAGGATAGAAAATACGGATAGTTTTCAATCGGATTCGAACCCACAACAGATCTCTAGCTCTATTCGCTTGCCCAGAATTAGATGTGTACATAATTAATGAGGTAAAGCGTGTGTTGTCATAAGGTCTCCCATCCTACTAAATACAAAGGACATAGCACTTGTGGTTACTTATTTATTGACATAAACATATATTTTAGGTAAAAGGTCATCGAGGTCACATGACATTTGGTCAAAAAATTTCTCTCCTATAGTTATCCCTATACACCAAAAATCAGACATCCAGCTCTATTGGCTCGCTCAGAATGACATATGCGCATAATTATTGAGGTACAGTATGTAACGTCATAAGGTGTCCAATCATACCAAACATGAAGGATGTAGCACTTGTGGTTACCGAGTTATGGAAAAATATGTATATTTGAGGTCAAAGGTCACCGAGGTCACGTGAAATTTTGTCAAAAAAATTGTTTTGCTAAGTTATCCCTATATACCAAAAATCAGACCTCTAGCTCTATTGGCTCGCTCAAATTAGATATGTGCATAATTAATAAAGTACAATATGTGGCGTCATAAGCTGTCCCATCATACCATACATGAAGGCTGTAGCACTTGTGGCTACTAAGTTATGGACAAATATGTATATTTGAGGTCAAAGGTCACCGAGGTCACGTGACATTTTGTCAAAAAAATTGTTTTGCTAAGTTATCCCTATATACCAAAAATCAGACCTCTAGCTCTATCGGCTCGCTCAAAATTAGATATGCGCATAATTAATGAGGTACAATATGTGGCGTCATAAGGTGTCCCATCATACCATACATTAAGGCTGAAGCACTTGTGGTTACTGAGTTATGGACAAATATGTATATTTGAGGTCAAAGGTCACCGAGGTCACATGACATTTTGTCAAAAAAATTGTTTTGCTAAGTTATCCCTATATACCAAAAATCAGACCTCTAGCTCTACTGGCTCGCTCAAAATTAGATATGCGCATAATTAATGAGGTACAATATGTGGCGTCATAAGGTGTCCCATCATACCATACATGAAGGCTGTAGCACTTGTGGTTACTGAGTTATGGACAAATATGTATATTTGAGGTCAAAGGTCACCGAGGTCACGTGACATTTTGTCAAAAAAATTGTATTGCTAAGTTATCCCTATATACCAAAAATCAGACCTCTAGCTCTATTGGCTCGCTCAAAATTAGATATGCGCATAATTAATGAGGTACAATATGTGGCGTCATAAGGTGTCCCATCATACCATACATGAAGGCTGTAGCACTTGTGGTTACTGAGTTATGGACAAATATGTATATTTGAGGTGAAAGGTCACCGAGGTCACGTGACATTTGTCAAAAAATTGTATTGCTAAGTTATCCCTATATACCAAAAATCAGACCTCTAGCTCTATTGGCTCGCTCAAAATTAGATATGCGCATAATTAAGGAGGTACAATATGTGGCATCATAAGGTGTCCCATCATACCATACATTAAGGCTGTAGCACTTGTGGTTACTGAGTTATGGACAAATATGTATATTTGAGGTCAAAGGTCACCGAGGTCACGTGACATTTTGTCAAAAAAATTGTTTTGCTAAGTTATCCCTATATACCAAAAATCAGACCTCTAGCTCTATTGGCTCGCTCAAAATTAGATATGTGCATAATTAATGAGGTACAATATGTGGCGTCATAAGCTGTCCCATCATACCATATATGAAGGGTGGTAGCACTTGTGGTTACTGAGTTATGGACAAATATGTATATTTGAGATCAAAGGTCATCAAGGTCACATGACATTTTGTCAAAATATCTGAGATATCTGAGTGAACCGATGGACTCAAGGATGGACGAACAGACAGACATGACCCAATCTATAAGCTCACTGGACTTCATCCCTGGGGACTAAAAATTGTGTCACTGCATCCTTTTTGCAATATCAATACGATGAGAAACTAAATTTTTATTTTTCGTGGCCTTATACATGGGAGTCTATGGAGATCTGCCTTATACATGGGAGTCTATGGACGTGTAAACTAAAAATATGCAAATTTCACCACGATTTGCCCAAATTTGGGAAAGGTCACTCCTATGCACTTCCATACCAAGTTTCAAATCAATCGGACTTGTGGTTTCAGAGCAGGAGATTTTTTGACCAAAAATGGGAGAAAATTACAAAAAAATTCATGAAAAATAGCAAGTCCAAGATACTGACCCAAGATGTGCACAATCATTTCATGTCAGCCCAAAGTACTTACATGCTAATTTTTCATGTAATCTGCTCAGTGGTTATTGAGTTTTCAATTTTGACTGTTTTTACATTTTTTCACTTAATTGCATATTTTTGGCAATGACAACTTCATTTGAACAAAATCTCATCTACAGCCCATCATCCATGTACACACCAAATATCAAGATGAAATGTACAGCGGTTTGGAGTTTTTGATGTTGACGGACAGACATACAGACATACAGACATACAGACACACAGACATACAGACATACATACATACAGACATTTCCCTAGCCTATAAGAATAGCTTCCATTGCCATATATACATATGGCTATGGGAGCTAAAAATTGCAGATTTCACCATAATTTTAGTATATCACATATTACAATAATCCCTTGGAACCTGTATACCAAATATCAAAGCTATCCACTTGCAGTTTTTGAGAAACAAATTTTTTTAACAGAAATAGCAAAAATTGCCCCAAAATATACAAAATTGCAGATTTCATCATAATGTCAAAATATCAAATTTAGTTATTCTGTAGGAACCTGCATATCGAATTTCAAAGCTATCAAACCAGTACTTTTTGAGAAATACATTTTTCGACCAAAAATGGCAAAAATTACCCATAAATAACAAAATTGCAGATTTCATCATAATTTCAATAAATACCATTAAGTTCATCGGTAGGAACCTGTATAACAAATTGCAAAGCTAAGTTACCCTAAGTAAACTGCACATCAAATTTCAAAGCAATCCGACGATCGGTTTCAGAGAAGATGACTTTTTTACCAAAAACAGGAAAAATTGCCCCAAAATACAATTATGGAAATTTCACCACAATTTGAACAACCTTGACTGGGGTTACTTCCAGGAACCTCTATACCAAGTTTCAAATTAATCTGACTTGAAGTTTCAGAGAAGAAGATTTCTTGACCAAAAACAGGAAAAATTGCCCCAAAAATACAATTATGCAAATTTCACCACAATTTGAACAAACTTGAGTGAGGTCACTCCTATGAACCTCCATACCAAATTTCAAAGAAATCTGACTTGCGGTTTTAGAGAAGAAGACCATTGTTGACGGACGGACGACGACAGACAATCAGTCTATCGGATAAGCTCCGCGTCTCTGACAGCGGAGCTAAAAAGGCAGATTTTGTCGCTTAAAGCTGTTAGGTGCTCTGCAAATGTATAACCAAATATCAAGCTGAACTAAGTAAAATTGATTTTACTTGTGTCATGATGGTTCTACCATGTACATGTACTATAATTCACCAACACTGGTGCTTTGGTTACCTTGTCCTTCAAAGTTCACTGGTTTAGACTAAAAAATTATCAGTGCAGACTTTGTAGTACATACCTCTCTTATTCTCCTGTTGTTGGCATGCCTTTTTGTGTAACTCTGTCTTTCCTTGAGACACTACCCTTTCCCTACTTTTCAGTGCCTAATAAACATCTCCAAGGGGCCTGCAACTTGCAAGGATATAAATAAAAGAGTTAAAAATCTTACTGTGAAAAATCAAAATATCTGAAACACAGATGATGAATCATCATATTTCATGTGACAATAATGACAATGAATAATCATATTAATCTGAATATCAATTGGTATTCACATTTGAATCAGACAATAGCATTCCCATGGCCTACAAAGGCTTGACATCATCGGATTCCCACTGCACTAAGCATGGATGAAAGATTGACTCTTTTACATCCATGGTTATACAATAATACAAAATGTTCATGTTGAAAATAAGACCATATTTCATTTGATACAGAAATTGCATTAATTTAGAAAGTTAGAAATCATTAATGAAGTGATGCAAAATAAAATGACATACCATGTTTAGGTAAGATCAGAATTATTCTCATGTTTACTTTAAGGCAGATGAGTTGCAACTTTTGACATTATTTTTATGATTTTTATATTTAGATTAAAATCAGTTCATAGCAAATTTCTACAACTCAGAGATGTTTACTCTAGTATAATTATCCACAGAGTTGGACTGCATGAGGAGATTCTTGTAAGACAAATAATAAATGGGTGCCGCACCCAAATATGGCTGCCTACATGCAACTACATGATAAACAGCGTAAATGGTGGATGTACACATTTAAATCTTTACAAATACAACATGGTGCAACCCACTGAAAGGAAGGGAAAGGGATTCACTCCACTTAGAGGAAAAATTCTTGTTTTCACCATTAATTTGGCAAGATTTTGAAAATTGCGGGAAATTTAAAATTAACAAAGATGTGCTCAATTTCTTGTCTATTCTGCCACAACCAAATGCTGTGAGGCACAGTTAATGACTATATATCATTCAATTTGTAGATTGCAATGAATATCTGAAGAAATTGAAGGTACTTTGAGGTTGGACAAATTTCACAGTGTTGCAGCTCACGGCCTTTTAAAGCCCAATAGCAGTATCTTTAAGCATTATTTTATGCGCTAACCCTTTTCCTGCCAAGTCCATATTTCACCATCAGGTCAAGATGGTTAAAATTAATGAAACACAACATATTCCATATGGTGTATTTTAACATAATATTGTACATTTGAAGGCTGTAGAAAACATAAATATTGTAAGCTTGATTTTTTTGGACTAAAGATGCTATAACAGGCAAGCCAAGCAGGTGAAAAAACGCCATGTTTGGGCTCAATACCGCGTTTTACTGACTTGGCTGATTGGGAAGTAATAGTCTTAATACTGTCTGGCAGGAAAAGGGTTAACTTTCAAGTTGAAATAAGTTTGTGAGAGTGTATAAGGTGGTGTGTAAGAAGCTGGGTAGAAAGGACTGATGTAGTGTAGAGCTGTGTGCATGTGACATGGCTAATGAATGTAAACAAGACAAAATAGACTGTGCATAATGGCGATAGGCTAGTTGCGACTTGGATTTTTAATGCCAGTAGTTGATGCACCCCTGTTTTAGACAAAGATGATGGGGCATGCCCTCAAATTGAAGCGTCTGCAATGTCTACCACCCATACAAAGGTTGAACACTACAAGGCAAGCATCCATGTAGGGCCAGCTATGATCGTTTTGAACAGCAACATTTTAGGTCGGACATCTCTGATTTTCCAGAGAAACAGCGCTATGTAAAACCCTTAGGTCAGAACCAATGATCATTAATTTCCAAATACATACAAGTTAACAGTATGTTTAAGAGTTGATATATACTTTATTTAAAGCTCCATAAGCTGTATCTTTTGGCTATTTTTTCAGAACTTTTGTTTTGTGGTTTTCCTACACTTTCTGCATTGAATCCCTAATTCGTAATTTAATGCCAAGTATTTAGCATGTCAACAAAACCTAAATGAGTATAATCTACGAAATTACGGTATTGTTGAAAATAGCATTCAAGCCTGGACTAGAATCATTTGTAAACAATAAACAATGATCACTACACACATACAAGCTGTGTTGACAAAAAGAATACTTGAAATTTCAGCATGACAAACTTTTTAGGATCAGACACAGTAGTTGATATACAGAAGCAGAACACTGAAAAACTTGCAACAAGTTACAGCTTATGTCCCTTTAAATCCCACGTTGACAGAATATAGTAATTTCCACAGAATATTCAAGGGTTTTACATATGTGTTGATGTCCCCCGAATTTCTAAAATGGTCCCCTTGGGACAGGAGTAGGGGTTTACAGTGACCCCCTGTTTTGACATCCCAGATTGAACACTGACAGAGGTGAATGTTTTCACCTGTGACGTTGCATGTTCTGTTCCTTAGGAATATTACCAAAATCAAAATGACTGTTAAAATTTGAATTTACTCATCATATGTTTCACAAATGTATGGTTTCCTACTGCAGTAAAAGCCAACATCCTTCAGAGCTGAAGTAAGTTTGTGAAAATACAGTAATTTTGGTGTATGTGCAATTTTGCACAAGGTAAAGATTGTGCTGTGATTAAATATTTGCCCAAACATGCAAACACTGAGGATACTGTGCATACCTGCACTGAAATCTTCACATAAAGTGCACAGAGTAGTCTAATGTATAATGCAGAGCGCTGAATGTTTTCAACTTAGACATTGTATGTTCTATGTCCTTAGTAATATTACCTATTTTTGAAAATGGGGAATTGCGAGGTGTAAGTCTTCCTAAAAGTTTATTTTCTAGAATCGATTTTCATTCTAACATTACTCAAACCTAGCGGCCGATATAGCTCCGCTGTGTAACTAAGGGATACTGTCGCATACAGTTGTCTAGCATCATTCCTTGCAAGCTCTATTTTGGAGGCCAAAAGAGTACGCGACAGCTTTGAAAAGAAATGAATTTTTATGTATAAAAATGTGAAAGAACCTTGAGGCTCCCACCTCAATATCAAAATGTTTATGTTACAAAATATTTTGGTCTCGACAAGTTTATCCAGCAAAATCGCTGTAGTGAATATCGCCATGCATTCTGGTCATTTTGGATAAAATTAGCATATTTTTAATGCAAATTCACGTACTTGTCACATTTAAGGTGTCAGAGATTCAGAGATTTTTTGTAATTGATATATTTACCAGCAACGCGGCTCGGAGCAAACAGGAGCTGTTTCCAGACCGGTGGGTGGAGGGACGGTGATTCACTTCACATTGTATCTATGAGGAAACCATTAAATCTTATTTTTCAATACAGAACTAGCCACATCTGTGTATTTATAGATGCTTGATTATTGATATTAATGTACTTAAATTAGACTGAGCTGGTTACTAGTGAATCATGAATGTTGGTGCACGAAATTTGGTTTTTGAATAGTACCGGATGGTGAGAATAGCGTTTGAAAGCAGATGTGAACAACAAATATGCTATTGGACTTTCACCCAAGTGATTACATGTTTCTAAAGGTTTAGGGTATTCTTTGAAAGTTCAAAGGTCAAATAAGAAATTTACGTCAGTTATTAATAAAACATCAAATAAGACTGTGACACAAAGACAAATGAAAGTTGGGGGCAATCTTTTTCTTGAAAACACTTTTGAAGGGTGATTATTCTATATTTTCGAAACACCAACACCAGAACCCTAACACCCCCCCCCCCGTAATTTCTGTACAGTCCCTCGCCACGAAAAGGTTACATTAGCATGAAGTTGCCTGGGAATTAGATGTTCATTGTTTATTGAAATTTTATCAGCAATATCGATGATTTAAACAACACAAACGTTAGACATTTTTGCAAGATAAAGACATTGCTGAACACGTTTATACGAGAAGGAGTAGACGTATGTACGAAAAGACACTTGGGCTGGTTACATATGGCTGGTTAAGACAAAGAGGACAAGTTAACTATACATACCTGTACCTGGTATACTGTACACGACCTCCGTCCAGCTGATGCAGGACTCAGCAGCGATCGAGGGGTCGACCTTTCGCTTGTGCGAAAAGAGTTGCCCTCTTCCGTCCAAATTGCTAAAATGGGTTGTCGAGTTTCGTCCCGATTGAAGGAGAATAAACTTGCTGCTTGTCGAACCGTTGAGCTTCTGGTAGTAGCTCTAAACGTAACTAAGTTCATGACATCGACACGATTGGACTCTCCAGTTGTACTAGATTAAAACGTACAGCGTAGTCGTCGAGATGGTCCAGGATTTCAAGGTAGACTGTAGACATTCCTAAACACGGGCGGGACATGTCAGTAAACGCTAAAAGATGAACGACTGGAGATTTTGATCATTGTTGGCGGTACGTGTAAGCGACGCCACGCCAACACCACACTTACTGGGTCTTCTGATTGACCTTTGACCAATATGGCTTACGGCTCCTTAGGTTTTCAAATATTCACGAAACGAACTGCGAAGAATTTGATGATAACTATCATTTTTTACTCAATCTTGAAGAAAATGTTATTTTTTCGCTCTCGTTAGACAAGAATATTGCTAACTTAGCCCCATCTTCGTCTTACACCAGATAAATGTACAAACTCAAGGGCAGCAGGCTAGAGGGTCAAGTTTTGCCGTGCTATCAGACTGCGGCCTCATGAATATTGTTTTTAATACGCACACAGACGTGCCAAACCCGTGCACAGAACAGGAACATCGAAAAAAGCTGTTCCGAGGCCATTTTTGAGGGCAGAGGAAATTTTAATTTTGCTCAGGCAGGGGAGCAAATTTTAGTGTTTGTTTTGTAGGGCAGGGCAGATATCGGTTGATTGTCCTGCGGACAGGGCTTGGCGAAAAACGAGGAGAGAGAAAGCTACTTTTAAAACGGGGACAGGGGAAGTTGAACCATGGTGTTTCCGGGGATTGGGACACAGGGCTACTACTTATAACTTTTAATGTCTGCAGGGGAAAAGGAATGACAACATTTTCAGGGGATTTTTTTCCAGGGTAGGGGAAATTGGCAAGTTTTTTTCGCCACAGGGCAGCTTCAAAAATTCATAGTAGGGAGGGGAAACGGGCAAAAATAAGTGGGGAAGTGGGTTTGAGTGCGGCAGGGTAGGTCGAAAAAGTTTTAGTGGGAGGGCAAATTATGAATTAATTACCCTCTCGACTGAAAATTAGTCAGTTCACACTATATACCTTATCATTAGTAAGGACCCCTTTAAAAGTGAATTGTTCGTTGGCTGCACCTGGCTGAACCGGATATTTGGCGAGGTCTTTTTAAAATAGTAAAAACTAGCAGCAATTAGGCCTAATTAAAACTTTGGGTAAGGCCTGCAATCGTGTGTCAGTCATACTAAGAGGTACCAAAACGACTGAAGACAGTATTTCCTAACCAAAAAAACGGGGGTGTCAAAGAAAGTCGATAACTAAATTTTAAAAGTTGAATAAAATATTCATGGTCGTTGCTCACTGTTGATTAATTCGTGGAAAGTATCGTGTCTCCCGACTTTGATTCAACATACCCTCTCTTTCTTTCTTTTTTTTTGTCGATCGATAAAAGTATTTTAATCTTTAATATTCCATCATTTGTAACCGATGTCATATCCAAACCTACTGTATTTAGTTTCTGACGAAAATACAAGGACGTGTCCAATGCGCCAACGTGGTGCAATATGTTTTGAGACATTGAAGAAATATTGTAGTTCGGTCGCGCTCAACCAGGTTGCTCCAGAAGTAAGGATGTCACAACAAGGTCTAGGCGAAAAGATAACGAATCAGTTGTATAAAACACGGTTTTTAGTTGGATATCGTATCTGTTTCAATTTCTAAATAAGCTTTGGAATCAGCCTGGTATAATAACTATCAACCTGTAGGCACCCCCCCCCCTATGACGGGAAAAGCGAAATATAAGCACTTTTTTATGCAATTCATCATCATCGGGTCACGGTCGCGATTTCACATGCGGAACTGAGCTCTGTGTTCACCACAACTTGATGTGGGATTTGATGGAGCTTGGAGGTACCGGTGTATGAGTTAGGTAGTCAGAATAACAATAAATCACAAAAGATTTATGCATCAAATGTACAGATTAATGTGACTGAACTATCTTATGATTTGTTTGCTGATTGACGTTTGGGGCAAGGCGGCGAAAGTCCAAGGCCAAAAGAAGAAGTACGCAGTCGAATCACATATTTTGTAAGAAATAACCACCGGTTTCCATAGGTACTGTGCTCAATCCGGCCCTGACTTATGCTCCCGTCCTGTTTCCAAGAATAAGTTTCTGCGTTGCTAAGCAATGTCGCTAAACAACCTTGACTCACCCCCGAGCCGATTTTTGATGTCGTTGATGCCCCTGGTGAATGTTAATGAGAGTGTATTGGCAATATTCGAAAACACACCGGTACAAAATGTAATGCAGCTCTCCTATAGTTATGTGTCAATTAATCAATTTTCGTCGCAAGTCACATCAATTTTAACAAAGTTGAACTCACAAGAGAAGGTCGTCTGCTGACTGCACATATTTGTCATATAAATGAGCGACATTTGCGATGGCAACCCTAACAAATCGAAACGAGAGCATTTTGCTAAATATTATGATCTTAGTTGTCCGCGGATTATAAGATTATAAAGTTGTTATAAAACGTGCCTGTCTATAGAATTCTTTGGAAGTCTTGATCGCTTACGTCGTACAATGATTCATAATAAACTGGACAAGTAGAATTCGGACGTCCGTCAATTCTAAATCTCTCATGCAGGATTTTTTTACTTAATCAGGCAGTCTGGTATAGACCATCTTGTAAAACGCTCCATCTCTATATACTCGCTAACTCTTTGCAATTGGAATGCTATGCCTGGGAAAACAATACGAAAAGTTCAGACATGTCGCCATACGGTATATTTTCTATACACTTCGGGGGAAGAACAAAATATAAAAAGCTTCATACTTTATAATTGATTTTATTGGTAATATAAACAGATGAAAGTCGATGTACATCAGCTCTCCTCAACTTTATTACATTTTGACTGTATTTTGGATAGTGTGCGGTTGTTGGTGTACTCTTTACATGTAGCTACCGAGGGACACATCTGACTGCGTTTCCGCTGTATATCGTAAATGTTCTTGTTCTGTACAAGTTTACGAGCAATTTTGTCTCGCCAGTCGTTAATAACCCGTTCCAAACGCCAATCATGTGATTTTACCCACCCAGCAGACAAACAAAATCTGCCACACATCCAGTTAAAATATTGTTTCACTGCCCTTAAAATATCCACTGCCATTAAAAAAATAAAACGATTCCCCTGCCCCTTTTCGATGAACAGCTCCGTTGACTACCTGTACCTGAAAATTTAGCGTTCTTTCAACTGTCACTATGGGTCTGGTCAGTTTCTTCGGCCTGGGGGATCCCAGGCTATGGAATTTTACCCGAATAACCGCCGTCACCCCACAAAATGGAGTGGCAATGAAATTAACAAATCACACAAATTGCGTAACTTCTCACCCGTAGGATGGGACCGTTAGAGACTAGTGACAACTGCTTCTGAGAATTAGTCTTTGACTGTTGAGAAGATTTTGCGGTCATGTAACGTCTCTTGTCTTACCAATCAGATATTGTTCATTTATATGTTTATCATCAAGGGGAGGCGTTAGAATCTAGTTTCGCCTTACAGAAGTTTAGCTATGTTTTGTTGATCCTTTGACAAAAATGCTATCGGCGCGTGCCATGGGACCGCAAAGTCATGCAAACACGTGCTTTGATGCAAATACTGTATTGCTGATGCGTCAGTTTTCGATGCGGAGTTAAATCATCACGATCAACAGTACTCAGTGAATGATGGCTTGAAGCAGGGGACCATGGGGATCTTCACCACCCCTCAAATTACAGGCTGTTTTTTCAGTGAAAATCGACTGTTTTGGAGAATGCCCGAAATGTCACCACCATTATCGTTGCACCTCTTTGACACTGATAGTACTCGCACCATACACCATAGGCGAAAGAAATCAGTCCCGGCCCTGGGGTAGGGAGGGGGGTTTATTTGTGCAACGGTTTACCTTATTTTATTTTATTAATTTTGACTGTGATATTTCAAATAAAGTTCAACTCCAAACCATCTGACTGCTTTCTTGATCATCGAAATCTTTATTTGAAATACCACAGTCAAAATTAATAAAATTAATTTTATTAATTTTACCACAGTCAAAATTAATAAAATTACTTTTATTAATTTTGACTGTGGTATTTCAAATAAAGATTTCGACTCCACACCGTCTGACTGTTTTATATATTACCCGACAAGTCCTTATCTCCTCTCCAACGTGTGTATACACCATTGTAATTGCTCCGAAAACATTGCCAACTTGCTAATCCGTTGTCGGTATCAGCGGATTAAGTGATCGAGTCAACACCACAGCCGCCCTACACATGTGGGACGAATGTGGTGTTGACGTAATTAATAAGCCAATCCGCTGATACGCTGATACAAGTTGGCAATGTTTGCGGAGCAATTAGAGTGGTATGTGCACTGGTTGAAAAGGAGATAAGGACGTTGGAAACACAGTCAGACAGTTTGGATTCGAAAGCTTTATTTGAAATATCACAGTCAAAATTAATAAAATCAAATAAGGTAAACCGTTGCACAAAAAACCTCCCACCCCGGGGACTTTCATCTGCCCCTTGTGCATACACAATGAACCATTAATTACAACACCGTCCCTCCACCTAGGTGGGTGGAGGGACGGTGATTACAACATCGCTTCAACCTGTGAAAACGACAGGTTGAAATCTCATTTCACATGCATATGTGCAAATCCAAAGCCAAGACGGCTTCATTTAGATGCAAATGAACGAAGGGTGCAGTTGCTAATCATAATATCAAACAAAGGACAGCCGACTTCTAAGAATACCTAACATTAAACTATTTCCCCATCGATCTGCGTATCATAATATGAAAAAGTTCTCTGGGAAGGAAATCAATTCTATAATTTTAGCGTAGCATTACGGTGTTTTTGTCCAACAGTAAAACCATATACAGAAACAAAGCCTGTGGTTAAAAATGAGCTTACGCGGACCACGGTCCCTTGGTGGAGGGACTGTGCACGGACAAGTACAATGAGACATACACTGATTTTCTTGATTTCGTTAATGCTTTCCTCTGACTAATTTTTCTTTGATTTTTTCCTTCTGAGTCCACCAGTAGAATTGAAAGCCATCTAGTCGATCGACACCCGTGACACACACTTGTCAGATGTTATCTTCGATACCTCTAATGTCCGATGCAACATTCTCTTCGACAAGCTTGCTTGACTTATTCTACCTGCAACTTTAAAACTTATAGTGATTTTGTAGCTCATTCCACTGTCATTCTTTACTATTTTGCGTAGTATTTGATAGCCGGTACGTTCTCTCGATACCTCGACACACTTGTCCGACAACCTCTCAAATGGGTTATTTCTCCGGGGAATATATTGGCTATGAAATGCGGACCTGTGAACTTTTATCTCATTTTTGTACTAAATTGAACTGTCTTGGCTACAATGTTTGTCGGCTGAAATATTTTTTTCATGATTGTTTAGAGAGTTTACTGGCGCAATGGTAATTGACACGTTTTGTACAAAGAAAACACCGTTTGAAGGACTTCCTCTGCGGGAAAAGCGTACCCGTTTCACACGATCTACATTTGTTCACCGTCCCTCCACCCACGGAGGGACGGTGATTTGTTGCATAATTGTTCATGTCAGTGGCTTTTCTGCATTTTGGAAAAAAGTTATGTTTCTATCATTTGTCTTTCACTCGTAGTTCTGACGTCGCGAAGGTCGGACGAATTCTGATCGCATGGTTTAGATGTCAAAGGAAAGTTTCACAAACGGCGATTTTCAGAAATTCTCTCGGATATTTGAGGAAGCCATTAGGCCAATTACCTCACAGCCATGATATAGCTGAATGATCTGGGCCTGACCTACACTTTGACAACTGTAATTACCACGATAAAAATTTGCGTTAAAAAGACTGATAGCTTGTGGAATAAAAGGGTTTGCGTAGCGCTGGCTACCGGTGGCCTCCAGCCAGTCGTTTCAACCCATGTCATTACGATCTCAATTTCCGGCCGCAAGTCACATCGGCATCGTGACCTAAGTCGTTTCAGCATCCCTGTTTCGATTTGTTTTGTTTTGTTTTGTTTTTCTTGTTGTTGTTTTTTTTTTGGGGGGGGGGCAAACTTATCAGTCATTGACTGACTAGTTGTATTCGTAAGCTTGATTGACCTTTGCCTTCTTACCTTTACTTTTACGTGCATTTTGTTTTTTCTCCAACGGATCCGCCTTCAAGCTTTTGTTTTATCAGCGGCTTGTGCTATCGATAAACTTGTGTCACAGAATTGAAAATGATGTGAAGATATTACTGTGTTTTACCATAGACCTCCGCTTTTAAGGTCTATGGTTTTACCATGTTCCCTGTAAGATAGAACATGCTAGAGGCCGACACGAAACGGCTTGCGGTCGGAATTTACGACTTTATGCCAAAACATCTAGAAATTTAACCGGAAATAAATGTTAAAATACGTGCCAGGAGGGACCGTGGCCAGTATCATGGCGTTTCCAGTCAGTGGACTTTTTCAGGAATTTCCCAGTTTTCACTGAAGCGCCATTATAATTGACGAAAGTCCATCATGTGTTTTATGATAATTGCTTATTGCATCTGTCTTTGAGGTTGCGGTATTTTGTAAAGTATATCATAGTTCCCAGCGATATAAACATTATAGTGCTGGTTTGCTCACAGTGGCAAGAAAATTCATATCATGCAATCGCAGATTCCATCGCGAAACATGAGGTGTCAAGAGGTTAGAACTACATTTACACATAAGTACCAGATACACCTCCATGCTCTATTGTATTTCACATTCAGAACAGGCGTGATCGGCGTTTGCGAAGAAACGCTTTGCGTTGTTCATGTAGTTATGTGTTTAGGGACTGTCGTTGTACATATGATTGTCAAATTGATAAATTGATGTATAAATTAGCGACATTTCCTACAGTATATGTATTCTTGGCAGCTATTCTATTCATTCGAGGAGATTTTCAGGGGATAATTCACTTCACTCATGGAAACACGGTCCCTTGATCGTTCGAAACGTCAGTCGTACCGGCTTACTGTCACTCACAACTTTTTATCCTGTTCGTCCTGTAAAACATCGGAACATCGTTCCGTCGCAACTTACTGAAACCACGGTATTTAGCGGTTCACTGACCTTCAAAAACAGGAACAATTGTTTTCGAAAGTTTGCGTAATATGCTTTTTTTTTCTATAACACGACCCTAACTTACACTAAACTTTTTTTCGCATTTCAAAAATTACTAGTGAACTTTCTTATTTTATAGTTTTTTTGTGCGTCCCTATTGACCAGCCAGCGTTTTTGAATGTAAGTTTCGGGAAACTTATTTTAGGCTCAAATCAAAAGTAGCTCGCGCGCACCTAAGGACCACAGTAGGTAACAACATCGTCCAATTACTGAGTAACATCCAGCCAGAATTATTGCCACTTCGATCCTGATCATTCTGACCGCCAAGCTGTTTGTGTAAGCAGTCAATCCATGGCTAATTACAAATCAAATCAGAGCGGGTTGAAATGATTCAAAGTTAAGTACATGTATAGTTATGAGGTAAAGAAGGCGCTAGGCGATAATGCGTGCTGGTAGACACTAATGAATGCCATGCTACCGTGCCTCGGAGTGAGAGTTAACACGTTCTTGAACGTACTACATGTAGTACCTAGAATTAGCTTCGCCTTAAAACGTGCGTTAACATGAAGAAAAGGAGTGAAATGAGAATTTCCCTTGTTGGAAGTGACTAAAAAGGGGAATCAATGTGGCCGCGGCAAAACTAGACGTCGAATAACTCCTGTCGAAATGGTCCGGGTGTCTAGGTGAAGCTGGCTACCGTCAGTCTGGGAAGACTACATATTTACTGGGAGACATTCTGTGCTAAAATTGACCGAGGCTGCTCCACTATTAATGTTCCTTTATATACCAGAACTAAAAGAGTGTGGTCATAGTATTAGTAAGGCACGTAACCGAAGCGATTCATACTTCCCGTGTGTTACCCGAGCGCGTTGCTTATGTAATCACAACGGACAGTGGTGACAATTGCCCCGCCTGTCCACTGACGCCACTCGCTAGCAACTTCGACATAGTTAAGTAACCCTGCTCAAAACCATATTTTCTATCCAGTTTTAGCTCCGTAAACCACAAAAGTGCATGTTAAAGACAACGTAGATCACTATGTTAGCACTATAGTTGAAAATTGCAACGAATCACCCTGCTGAAACGTACATTTGGGCGTATTTGTAGATTCGACGTACACGGCCTGTAACAGCTTAAGTGTGAGATTTAGGATGTGTAAGTTTCTGCCGGTCACAACCCTAGGAAATATAAGCTGGCTTAATCGACGGGACAGGAAGTGGATAAGGCGCGTTTACGTTAGCTTATAAAATCGTAAACGCCCGATTTCATACAGTGTCAATTCTGATTTCATTGTTATTCTCGCGATGTAGCACAGGACAGTCTCTCCGTAAGTGACCAATGTCTTTACAGTGAAAGCACCTGGCTTCATCAGTAGATATGTAAATTGTATAGAAATGTCCTTCATGGAGAACATGTAAAACTCCGTTGATATTGTTCTGTTTTAACACGACGTACGCCTGACGGCGAAAAGATTTCACATGTTGAGGCCTTCTCTTTTACAACCAAGTGGAATAAAACGAATACTGTGAGAAATTACTTTTCCAAAGGGTTCCAATTTCTCAATCAATAGTTCATTTGGTAGGAAAGGTGGCACGTTTGACAAAATTACCTTTGTAGCGGGTTTAACCATAGGCTGGGGCTGAATAAACTGCTCGCTAACAGTAACTCCAGTAGTGCAAACCATCTCAACCGCGTTTACAGTTTTCAGAAAAACAACCACAGATTTGTTCATCCTTGAAGCAGCGACAATATCACTTTCATCCACCAATTCAGCAATTTTTTCCACATAAGTATTCACACTGACACCATCCAGGCTTTCCATCTTCAGGGCATTCTTTATGCATAATTTTGACAAGGTGTGGGCTTCGCCATAACGCTGTGATAGCACTTGCCCGGCCGCCATTTTTGCCGACCAAGTAAGTGACAAGCACAAACTCAGTAATCGACCAGAATCTCAGCAATCCTCTGATAAAACAGTCCAATGTCACAGAGAGGAGAGTCTAGGAAACAAACCCAATCCAAACGATGACAATATTGGTGAAAAACGGTCCGGCAAAGCAAAAACTACGAGTGAAAACGGAGCAACAACAAACACCTCCTACTTCATGAAGAAGAAGAAGAAGAAATTTGATTTTTTCGAATGAACGTTTATTACAAAAATTTAACTCCTGTACAGAAAAATACATATCAAACCAATTCAAATTTTAAGACGAAAAGCAAAAATGAAATCTGAAAAATTCGATAAAGCAAATGATGATCAATTACTGAAAAAAAAAAACTGAGCAAAATTGGACTATATAAAAACCAGCAAAACTGCAAAATGGCTATAACAATGAAGCTGGATTGCGAGACGCAGAGAACTTGTGTGAAAAAGCAAACAGGTAGCTATATTACTTGCAACATGGGGAATTTCAAAACCAATTGAATCTGAAAAAGCCAAATTTTGATATTGACAGAAGGCAAGATGCGAGGTGCATAAAAATTCTCCACTGAATAGGAGAAAGCAAAGCAAACTTCCGAAACAAGAAAACAGCAACAGAAATTACAAAGAATAAAAACAAGAACACCTTACATCTTGCAGTAAAATGCCGCCTAACCGCCGATGAGAAGGACATGCCAACCAAGAATGTTCTAAACTGACTACCCCTTCTCATTCCCTGAGGAGTACGGTGCCCAGGATGAGTTAGGTTTTGGCTAAACGGAACGGCTGCTTAGAGGTGAAAGCACACAAAAGAAAATTTTGTTGTGTTCACAACAAAATTGAATCTATGGTAATTATTCCATCAATGTCTACAGAGGCAACGGTATCATTAACACACCAAATGTTTTGAAAGCACTTATGTTTGACTTGAGCGTGAAGTAATCATCTTAATCTAAAATGCAAGAACAACTCGCCTTTTAAAAATAGAAACAAGCATAATACTGATTGAGGCATCATGATCATTAATTGCATTTCGTCTCGTCACATGAATTGCAATTTAAGCTGTCGTAAAAAGAAACTTTAAAAGCTTAAAAGTATTCTTGTCCATGTACGATTTATCAAAGGTGGGCCCAAGACAAACCATCAGTATAAAATCTTGCATTCCTGACCGAGAAAACGGTGACAGAGTTTACAAAGGAGAATGAACAAAGGAGAAAGACGACGGCATTCTAAAATATGTGTAAAAGGTCATCTCTGGCACTATGGAAAAAACAATCAGAGGATGAGCTACACCCAGAATGGAACATAAACGAGCCAGTTGCATACGCACCATGGAGAAGAAGACGCCATTGAAGATCTCCTTCCTTTTTGGGAATCGGACAGAGATAACAAGAAGTGAACAAAGGTTTGATATTTTCAGAAAGTGAAAGCAGGTCTCTCCTAACTGTATCTTGACGTTTATTGTTCCCATATAAATTGGACATAATCAAGAATCTATAAATGCTACCCTTTTCAAGTTTATACGAGGGACAACTCAAAATAATATGGTCATCATTGCCTTTACAAATAATTTCGAAAGAATACGAAGGACGATGACAAGAATAATTGTCATCCAAATCAACTTCCTCTTCAAAATAACTTTGGATTTTGTTTTTCCGATCACAGGATATAGAGTCGACCAACGCCTTGACTGCATTTTTTAAAATTATATCCGAATGAATTGAAACAATTTATTAAACTGGCTTGGGGAGCGCCAAGTTTTTTGGAAACGATCAAAAAGATCTCCAACTTTTGTAACACCAGCACTGATAAAGTGATTAACAAGACTACTATCAAGAGGATTTGTAAAACTAGCACAATCGTTGAAAAAAGGACTTCATGGAAAACATCTTTGATTGAAAGGGGTCAACCTTTTCTCAGGAAATACATGACTTTCAGACTCTCAAAAGCTCAAGATAAAATTTAGGCAGACATTCTGGTTCAGACTTAAAAATCACTGTAAATAGTTAAGAAGTGTAATTGAGATTATCAACACTTCGAAAATAAAAATCAGCAAACAAAAATGAAGGATGATCCATGAATGATCCAGACCTGAAAACAGACAACTTTGAAGATAATTTAACCTAAAAGCTTTCAAACGTGAAGGGAGATCGATAAAATTTTGCCCTCCGAACTTCCATGGAGCAAAAACTGATCGTCTTGGCAACCATGTTTTGCTTGCCAGAAGAAATCAAGAAATTTCTGCTGAATTTCATCAATGATAAAAGCAGTAAGGGAACTGTTAACACGGACAAGACTATCAGTTTCTTTATACACCATTTTAATAAAATTCATGAAATTTTCACCGAAACCGAATGCATGCAGAAGAAAAAGAAGAAGAAGAAGAAGAAGAAGAAGAAGAAGAAGAAGAAGAAGAAGAAGAAGAAAAAGATTTCACTTTAACTGCAACATTTTGATGTGATCAGTAGCACAGATACTATATGCATTCCTTGCAAACATTTAGAAAACTTTGGCCAGATGATGACATCTTATACAATATAGAGAGAAGTTTGGTACGAACCGATTGCATAACAATAATGCGCATATGCTCACAGTGTACAGGCGCCTCAATAGCATGAGTCTAACGATCATCACTACCCGTATAACAAAGGGAGTGGCTGTTTTTGATTTTCGCCGTTAAACTATCACGAAAATTACACGGTTCACAAACCCTATTGCTGAACAGTTGATTGTTGATTTGAGCATGCAAAGTCGAAGAGACAAGCATTGTTTGAAGTGGTAATTGTTTCTTGGGCGTACTTGGCCTTCTTTCTTTGTGTCTTTAGTTTTGATCGAACTGGGTAACTCTTTACATGACTGGTTACCACAGCGTTATCCAGGAAGTACATAAGATATTGCATTAGCGGACACTAAAGAACGAGACTAACATATGGACTCCTAGTTACCAATCAGTGCCGTGCGGTCATCACTACATCATAATACGACCTAAGAGAAAGAGTAACATCTCTACAACTGCGAATCCGCCATTTCAAACATAACACTTTCTTGTATCAGTACACAGCTTCCTTTGAACCACTAATGGTGTAACAATTTGCTCCTACAACAGACACTTACCTTGTCCTTTATGTCTACACAACCTTTCCTTTCACTAGTTGTTCAACAATCCTCTCACTCCCATTTGCTACTGACAAGTGCAAAGCTGTATTATCATCCTTAATACAATATCAGAAATGGTACATGATTATTGCTTAAACTTAGCTTTTGGAGCATAACTTCTATTGGTGGTGTTTTTTGTATGTAAAGTACATAAATTCAAAGATTCAGGCTAAACTATTGAAGTGAGTTAGCTGTTCGCAAGTAAGCTGTGAGAAAAGACATTAATCAGACATGCTCCAACAATATAAGCAAAATGGACGACTCTTTAAGTTAGTAGCCCATTATGTAAGGACGCTTTGCCCGATAGCGTAACACTGAAAATTGAATATTAGTATATGATCAAAACAATAGGGCCGTATCTTAACAACTAACTTTTTTGTCAACCTGATCGCTATAAGAATGTAAGACAGGCAGTGCTTTGTTTTCAGGCACCTTTTGCAGACACAGTAAAACACACACAACGAAACATATTGACGAACCCATAGGACTAACTTTGAGTCAAAATTGTTTGGCACAATACTCAGATCAAATAGAGTTTACAACATCAGCTTTTGTCTTGATAGAGACGTAATGAGCACCATCCAGAGATCCGTTTTATAAAAGTCTATCCTAGTCGCTGTTTTCATCCGTTAACAGCCCATTGAACGATATTGTTTTTCATAGAAAACATAGTAGGCCATAATTTAAGTGAGCACTCTCAGGTGTGCAATTAGTTGTCAGTTGGTAACACATCAACGAATTCGGGTATTTTAGATACATTATCAACTATATTGCCATACATAGCGATTCTTTGACAACTACAATTCGCAGAAAACTTCAACAACCTGCATCTCTACAACTGCAAATTCACCATTTTCAACATGTTACTTTGTTGTATCCGAAGATAGCTTCCATTGAACCAATAATGATGTAACAATCTACTACTAAAACAGACACTTACCTTGTTTTTTTATGTCAATACAGCAGTTTCTTTTCACTAGTAGTCCAACAATCCTCTCACTGCCATTTGCGACTGCCAAGTGCAAAGCTGTATTATCATCCTAAATACAGTATCAGAAATGATACATGGTTAGTGCTAAATCCTAGCTTTTGAGGCATTACTTTCTGACGATGATTTCTTGAATCCAAAATATGTAAATTGTAAGATTCGGGCCATACTATTGAAGTGCATTAGCTATACTCACTTTAGCTGTAACAAAAGTATTAAATCAGAAATGCTCCCACGATATAAGGGAAATGGACAGCTCTTTAAATGAGTAAGCCGTTATGTAAGGACGCTTTGCTCGATAGCGTAACACTGAAAATTGAATCTTGGAATACGATCAAAAGCATAGGGTCGTATTTTGACCGCACTGACTATTTTTCAACATGATCGGTATAACAATGTAAGACAGTCAGTATTTTTGTATTTAGGCACCTTTGAAGACACATTAAAACACAACGAAACATAGTGACGAACCCATGGGACTACCTTTGAGTCAATAAAGTTTGTCACCATACTTAGAAAAAGTAAAGTTTAGAACATCAGCCGCAGTCTTGATAAAGACGTAATGAGCACCATCTAAATATCCTCTTCAAAATGCGCCTATTCTAGTCGCTGTTTTAAAACGTTAACAGCCCATTTAATGATATGGTTTTTCATAGGAAACATACTCTGGCATCATTTAAGTGTACGATTTCAGGTGTACAATTAGTCGTTAGTTGGTAACACATTAACGAAGTCTGGTATATTATGTACATTATCAGCTATATTCCAAACATACCGTCACTTTGTGAACTACAATTCGCAAAAGTTTTCAAAAACCTGCCTCTCTACAACATTACTGCAAATCCGCCATTCTAAACATGTTACTTTCTTGTATCAGTAGATATAACTCCCATTGAACCACTAATGATGCAACAATCTGCTGCTAAGACAGACACCTACCTTGTTCTTTATGTCAACACAACAGTTTCTTTTCACTAATTGTTCAACAATCCTCACACTGCCATTTGCTACTGCCAAATGCAAAGGTGTATTATCATCCTAAATACAATATCAGAAAAGATACATAATTATTGCTCAATCCTATTGCGGCATTACTTTCTCACAATGTTTCATAGTATGCAAAGTACATAAAAGTGCATTACCTGTTGCACGTAAGCTGTAGAAAAGACTTTAATCGGATATGCTCTCACAACGTAAGGAAAGCGGAAAGCTCTTCAAAAGAGTAGCCCATATGTAAGGACGCTTTGCCCCATAGCATAACACTGAAAATTGAATCTTGGTATACGATTATAACTATAGGGCTACACCTTGATCGCAATGACTGTTTTGTCAATCTGATCGCGATAAGAATGAAAGACAGCAGTGCTTTGTTTTCAGTCACCTTTTGCAGACATATTAAAACAGTAAAACACATCACGAAAAATGATGACAAACCTACGGGACTACCTTTGAGTCAACGTAGTTTGGCACAATACTCAGATAAAGTAAAGTTTACAACATCAGCTGCAGTCTGAGCACCATTCAAAGATCCTTTTAGAAGGGCCTATCCTAGTCGCTGTTTTCATCCGTTAACATCCCATAAAATGATATGGTTTTTTATAGAAACACATCCTTTTGCATCATAAGTGAACGCTTTCACGTGCAATTAGGTGTCAGTTGGTAACACATTAAAGATTCGGTGTATTTAAAAGGCTCATTATCAGCTATATTGCCATACATATCGTTACTTTGACAACTACCATTTCCAATTGTTTTCAACACTCAGCATCTGTACAACTGAAAATCCGTCTTTTTAAACATATTACTTTCTTGTATCAGAAGATAGCTTCCATTGAACCAGTAATCACCGGGCAAAAGGCTTGAGATAAACAGTACACACACATATACTGACTATGTTCATGTGTCAAATATGTAAAGTATACACGTGCGTATACTTATAAAATGCAAAACTACAGTGTACTCTTAGTGTGCAAAGATCTGCATTACGTATACTCATAATGTGCATAGATATACGCTACGCATATTAACGTATTGGAATGTTCCATATACAAAGATATACGTTACGTATGCAATTAATATTATGTTCCATATATGTCAAAATAAGTCAATACACTGAACACATATCAAGTATTTTGTCCAGTGAATGGTGTAACAATCTGCTGCTACAAGAGGCACTTACCTTGTTCTTTATGTCAATACAACCTTTTCCTTTCACTAGTTGTGCAACAATCCTCTCACTGCCATTTGCTACTGCCAAGTGCAAAGCTGTATTGCAATCCTTAATACAATATTAGAAAAGATATATGATTATTGCTCAATCCTAGCTTTTGGAGCATTACTTTCTGACGATGATTTCTTGTATGTCAAGTCTATAACTTCAAAGATTTGGGCTAAACTATGAAGTGCGTTAGCTGTTCGCACGTAAGCTGTAAGAAAAGATATTTATCAGACATGCTCCCACAATGTAAGGAAAATGAAAAGCTCTTTAAATGAGTAGCCCATTATGTAAGGACGCTTTGCTCGAAAGCGTAACACTGAAAATTGAATCTTTGTATACGATCAAAACAATAGGTACATCTTGGCCGCACTGACTGTTATGTCAACCTGATCGGTATAAGGATGTAGAGGACAGGCAGTGCTCTGTTTTAGGCACCTTTGCAGACACAGTAAAACACACACAACGAAACATATGACGAACCCATAGGACTAACTTTGAGTCAAAATTGTTTGGCACAATACTCAGATCAAATAAGTTACATTACAACATCAGCTGCAGTCTTAGCACCATCCAAAGATCATTTTAGAAGTGCCTATCCTAGTCGCTGTTTTCATCCGTTAACATCCCATAAAATGATATGGTCTTTCATAAAAAAATATTTTGGCATCATAAGTGAGCACTTCAGGTGGTGTGCAATTAGGTATCAGTTGGTAACACATTAACAAATTATTTAAGATACATTATTAGCTATATTGCCATACATATCGTTACTTTGACAACTACGATTCGCAAACGTCTCCGACACCCCGCATCTCTACAACTGCAAATCCGTTATAATAAACATGTTACTTTCTTGTACTAGAAAATAGCTTCATTGAACTACTAATGGTGTAACAATTTGCTGCTACAACAGACACGTACCTTGTTCTTTATGTCAATACAACCGTCTTTTTCCACTAGTAGTTCAACAATCTGCTCTCTCTCATTGGCTACAGCCAGGTGCAGCGGCGTATTCTTCTTCTGAAAAATATCAGGATCAAAATTTAAATGCTTAATTCTAGCTTTTAAGGGACTAGAGAATGACGGTGTGTCCCTGTATCGAAATAACACTGATATTGAACATTATCATATACCTATGCTCTGTATTGTGTCTGTACTGAGTTCAGTGACATGATTTATCATGTTGATTTGCATATTAATCAAGTGATACATCTTGTTGATTTGCATATGAGAGGAATGATCAGCGCGTCTTTCTTTCATTCAACTGAATATTTGCATATGTAAAATTGATACAACCTGTTGATTTGCATACCGGACTACTTACATGGTGGCGCCCTAATCAAACAACCAGTGGTGGTGACCATCTATGATTTTGATTTTGACTATAATATTGTGTCCGATCTCCAAAAGTTGGAGGGTTTTGAAGCATAGGTAAATGCAGGGTAACTAACTAAAACACATGCGTCAATATCGGATTAAGCTGCTAGTAGTGCTACCAATTTCAACAAAATTTGGTAATAGCTTTTCTGTAATTGCGTGTGACTGAATGTGCAAATGATTTGTTGTGAATACTGAACTGCGTAAAATCACTGAGGTTTATGTTTCAATCTGGACTGGAGTGTCACTGTTTGTATAGGAAAGTTCCCATTTGATCAGATAATTGGCCAGCGAACACTACCGTGCTTAGGTCTTTGGTGTATGTGTCAAGTGGATGACAAGAAAATGATTGGCAAATATTTAGGATTATCGTTTAAACTTGTTGTCCTAGCCCATATAAACACCATGGAAAGGAATAAAATCCTCGCCAGCTGACAAGCCATGCAAAAGCAAGCAGCGATGGTGATACCCAAGTTACATTATGCGTAGACAATTTTTTATTACAAAATGCTGATACCCATGTTACAAAACGCGTAGACTGGTTTAGTACAAAATACTGCAGATGTTACTACAAAATGCGTCAGTTATTACAAAATGCTGATACCCCATTACGTTTTGCGTAAGCTATTAAAAAACACATCGGTATTACAAAATGCCGCATTACACTTCCGTAGTCTTTTTGCTTCGCTGACGACAAAGTGCTCATCCTTACACTGCGATAAGTACATGCAATTTTCTCTGTCGTAATTTTTATTGGTATTGTCATTCATTTTACAACTAGGACCGAATCAAAGTGAAAAGAAATCTTGTGGACGACAATTTTTGTGTTTACAAACAAAAATAGTTCCGGGCTAAATACTCATTAACATACAGGAATGGCATAATGTTTTGGTATTGCACTGCAGTGCAAATACCGGTAGTACGCGCGCGCGTCGATGCAAGTAAACTGTGGTACATATGTAATAATATTTTTAGAAAATGTCTCCAAAAAAACCCAGTAAGATGTAACAGTGACTTTTGTGATAGCATTAGGTATTTTATAGCTGCACTGAGCCTATTGGATAGTTTTTCGGCTAAGAGCGGTCCCTGTAGCGTGGTGAAAATCGAGATTTAAGGGAAACTACACTTACCGTATTCGTCTTGTTTACATCCGCCTTTTTGTTCAGTAAGATTTTAACAATTTCTACATAATTTCGATTTGCTGCAAGGTGAAGTGATGTGTTACCAACCTGTTAAAAGACAGGTCATTCGAAACAATTGTTAATATAGGGCGCCCGTTAGGGTGACAGGTTGACACCGTGCACTCACACAGTAGGGCAGGCCATGTCTATAGGATGTTCTCACTCCATTGAATGGTAAAACAAGAAATATTAATGAGACGAATGAGGTATTATGGAATATGTGCAGGATTCCACAGATGGACATGTGATAAGATATTAATTTTGTTATGTTGATGGCACAATCGCGAGGTCTGCCATTACAATTTACTGCCCATGGGAGGAGTTAGGTTACAGATTATGAGAAATTGACCCACATTTTATGCAAACTCTTCAGTACTTTTGGGGAGGGGATGTATTTCGGATGTCAGACACTTTCAGATTTTGATTTTTTTTACTTGAAGAACTTCTAACCCCGATAAGATATATCTTTTCTAAAAGCACTGATATAGAGAATTCCGACCCTACATAGTAAATATTTAAAGTTTGCAAAATAGTCACATGACAAACGTTTTGCTGAACCTTCCAAAATCTGTTTTTCCTCCCTTCAGCGAACACGCTCCACGATTTCCGGTCGAAATTTTTCAATTGACAAGCCTTGGTTATATCCTTCAAATCCGTGTCTGGTATTTCCTTTGAATGCCTTTATTTGGTAATCGCATTATTGAACATACGCAATAAGACAAAATTCTCTGATAACTAACTGCCAATCAATAAAATAAATGAATAATAGTATGCTGCCGCGATATAGTTACGACGTTATTTTTTTCATTAGACTACACTTGTGGCAATGTGTATGAGGTATGTATATGTATGTTTACTTTTAGGTGTTAGCAAATCCACTTACATAAGCAAAGGATATCGTTTGGTCATTTTGTGCCAAGTGGCCTGACGGACTAGCATAAATTTGAAGAGCAAAAATAGAGAGACAATCGAGAACAGAGAACCGCATTGCCTACAGGCAAATCAAACACAGAGATAGTTTCGAGCCTAATTGAGTTAATATAATTCACCAAGGTTCAAAAAAAAGCATAAATGAAATTCCTTAATGAAAATAAGGATTTCTGAGAAATTACAGGTTGGAATAAAAGCTTGAATTCGATTATGTTGGAGTAGTGTGGTTTAATGTTTTGTGGTATTGTGTTCTCGTTCAGTGACTGCTTTTGTATAGTACATTCATGTAATGTGCTGTATTGTGTGTCGGCTATTGGTTGTGTCTGGGACACTGTGACCCTTTAACGCTTTCATTTCGAAACCATTGGTAGTTCCTTAATAAGTCGCTTAAATCATGTGCTTTTGTTTTGTATTTGATTGCTTTGCTCTTCTTGCAATATTGTTGGCATCTTTGTGTTTCGATTTAATAAGGCTTGTTTGGAAGACGCTGTCACTGAGTTGTTAGTGTTCATTCGTTTGAACGAACACTATTGCTCGAAGACAACTACCACGGTAGCTATTTATATCATTTCTGAGGCTTGTTTTGGCTGTCAACGTGAGCATGGGAGCAGCGGAGTGGTCTGGCTACGATGCTCTCCCATCCGTGCATTGACAACTACTATGTGTGGTATAAAGTAATACTTGTACATATAGTGCAATGCTTGTATCAAGTTTGCATGAAATCGCTCCATGCATCTCTGATAAATTTTGCATGGACGGACGCATGCACGCACGAATGTGCGCCGTACCTAACTAACATTTAAGTCCGCCGGCTTTGTCCGTGGGGACGGACAGTAGCAAGAAGAAACTTGTAGTCATATTAAGATACCCCTACATCCCTTCCATCCTGGGGACGCAATGTAAACAGTCCCCATGGTGTAACAGGACGTAAAATCTATGAATGGAACTGTGTTAACATTTATTAGCATAATGAGTTTCCTATTACATACTGTACACTGAAGTGTCACTGTTTCAATAGGCCACCATTACTAATCCTTCGCAAATCTCTGAAAGTATCAATCAAAATCTGACCTGTAGTTCATTATTTTGAAGTTCACCCATTGTGAAAACGGCAGATCTTCATTAGGCATCCCTTCTTTTCACTTAAGTTTCCAAGACAAGAAATTGACCTTTTAAAACCAACAATTCTCTAGTAATTAATAAGCTCAGAACCCGCATATATAGATTTTCGGAAAGCGTAGATATAGGGAAGCATTCTGGTTATCATAGTGTCACTATTACATAACTATGACGTGACGGGTTACTTGCTTAAATTTTCAAAAGTCGATCTTCCCTCTGTTTTCTTTCAATGCATTGAGATATAAGGCTGAAATTTTTGTGAGTGCAAGCTGTCCTAAGGATCTTCATCAGTGTGTCTCCAAATTTTTAAGCAGCCTAAAACAAAGTTAATGTTATAAAAACTTCAAGAGCAGTGGAATTAAATCCCAGTTGTTTTTTTTTAAATTGTGCGTCATAAAAACTACGTAAGATATTAAAAATCTCAGACACACTTTAAAGAGTGTTGTTAAAACTTGCCTTGCAGAAAGTTTGAGTCATATATTTTGAAAAAGTGAGACAAAACATAGAGAAAACCGATTTTCGAAAGTTTATGCAATTTACCTGTCACGTGATAGTTATGTTAACAATGGTGATACTTTTGTTACGAAAATGTCCTCTATATGTAGGCTTTCAGAAAATGTACAATTTACGGGGTTCTGACCTTATTAACCACCAGAGAATTGTAGATTAAAAAGGTCAATTTCTTTTCCTGGAACTTTAAGGGTCATATTGAACCCAGTTACCACAAACGTAGTATGTAGAATATAAGGAGATTCATTCTCATCGGTCACTTCAAGAAAACTCACAGATGTCTTAGCACGTGCATGTAATTATAAATAAAGTTTCACCTGTTTACTTTTGTATTGAAAATAATGATGATTTTAAGCAAGCGAAGTTTTTAAAAGTCGGTGTCTGGTTTCAGTGTTATCGGACGCGAAACTGACTATTTGCGTAGTCTGAGCATCCATGATTACCAGAAGACATCAAAATTAAAAACGCGAGGCACGTTGAATATTAATGTAGAGTCATATACCTACCTCATCGGGAGCATTAATAATAATATCATATGCTTTACAAGCTTCTGACAACCTCAATTTTATTATTTTCAGTAGCGGCGATCAGTGCAGTGCGGTTTTTTCTGGAATACAAAGAATAAAAATTCTCTGATTTGCTTAAACTTTAACTCAACTACCTGTAATATGGAATACCTGTCTACCAGCTTTTTCACAACAGGCTTACATTTATCAAACTTTGTAGGTTTTCGCCTAAATTTGTATATTTATAATTTAGCACATGATTTTTGTTTCGGTTTTATTTCTACAATAAACACATGATCTACTTTGGGATTTTCTGATCTTGAGGTTTTCTGATATTTACATAATAAAAATGTGTTAGTTTCACTGTAATCAAAAGTTTGAGTTTATGGTTAATAATTTCAGGCAGCTAAAAAAATTCTACATAACTCTTAAGTTTGCAAAATTCTGCTGTTTGAAAGTTCTTCATAATGACTGACATAAAATCACGATTCAAAATTTGCATTCACTCCATGTAATATATTTCAAAATTTGCAAGTTCAAAAATCGCATTTTTATATACGTCCAAATAATCTATAATCTCATCAAATAAATTCAGATGTACGACATACTTACAAAAGTGAAACAAAAGAAATGAAAGAACAAAAACACATTTTTATTGACTAAAAGTTTTTCCACAATAATGAATAAAATAATACAGATTTACAATAAAACAATTGAAGTAAGATATTTAACAGGCAAAAATAACTTTGAATCGGATTTCTAAAAAAGAAATCTTTTTTGACTTTGCACAGCATATTATTATCAGTCTGGCATCATTAACTCTGTCAAAAAACCACATTTTTTGAACAATAAAACAGGCAATTGATATTTGAGACAGCAATCAATTGAACGACCTCTCAAAGAATGCTTGAGACGGCATTCAATTGAATCATGTCTCAAATGTATTAAAGAATGCTTGAGCTGGCATTCAATTGAAACCTGTCTCAAAGAATGCGTGAGGCGGCATTCAATGAACACCGTCTCAAAGAATGCTTGAGATGGCGTTTTAATTGAACCTTTCTCAAAGATTGCCTGAGGCAACATTCAATTGAACACCGTCTCAAAGAATGTTTGAGACGGTGTTCAATTGAACCGTGTCTCAAAGAATGCTTGAGACAGCGTTCAATTGAACCCTTCTCAAAGAATGCCTCAGGCATTCAATTGAACGCCGTCTCAAAGAATGTTTGAGACGTAGTTCAATTGAAACCCGTCTCAAAGAATGCGTGAGGCGGCATTCAATGAACACCGTCTCAAAGAATGCTTGAGATGGCGTTTAATTGAACCTTTCTCAAAGATTGCCTGAGGCAACATTCAATTGAACGCCGTCTCAAAGAATGTTTGAGACGGTGTTCAATTGAACCCTGTCTCAAAGAATGCTTGAGAAAGCGTTCAATTGAACCCTTCTCAAACAATGCGTGAGGCGGCATTTAATTGAACGCCGTCTCAACCTTGTAGAGATGGTGTCTATCGTGCACCGCGTCTAGGCAAAATTTATTGATATCTTATGATGTTTAGGTCAAAGCATATAAATATGAAATTGTATGGGTCACAATTTCCAATAGCAAATGACATGAATAATTCCAGGACACAAGGCCATGTACTTCTTAAGAAATGACCTATACCTTTCCAAACAAGTGAATTTTACTCAATACATGAGACTTTCACACAAACACCTGATACAGTACAAAGCAAAACTTGTGTTCAATTAAGGTCTGCTTTTGGCATATCTTAGATAAGCCAAAACAAGCCCTAAGCAAGCCTTAGACCTATAAAAAAGCTTTCAACACCACATTATCTCTTACATTATGCAGGAAATCACATATAAGTATAATTCAGAGGCAATGATAGTTATGACCTTTGACTCAATGGCCCAGAAAAGATGGGTATGAGACATGCAGACTTTGCTGTCAAGCTGGGTATGTTTTTGGCTTGCTTTAGGCTAGCCAAAACAGGCCTAGAGCAAGCCTAAGACTAGCCTTAGGCTTGGTTTCGGTTAGCCCTGGACATGCTTTTCGAAAAGTTTGCTGTGTACTGCTGCTGCTCACTAAACTACCGAATAAGAGAGCAGACTGTCAGAAGGACAGCTGCATTAGCTACATGTGCCACAAGAAAATGACGAGCTGAATTGTTTACAACTTATACAACTTAATCTAAAATTTTAAGATATAAACAGGAAGAAAATAAACACACTTCTATCAGTAATACAAGAGGAATTCCCCCATTATATTAGGTACATCACTATCACTACAGTCTATGTTTACATGTTTACGTTGGTTCCACCAGATCATTCATCCGATGACGTTTCATTGCTCAACACGTGGTTGTTAAACGTGTCTACTTTCCAGGTGTACGTACTTTCAGGTCTTGGGCCCATCAAAGGAAAAAATGTAGCTGTAGATTTCATGTTCACTTCTCATCTACACGTAGTTTCTATACTAGTGACTTACACAGACCAGGATGGTTAACGCTTTCAAGATGTCTATCTGTTAAATGTCTAAATTGTTTTTTTGTCTGTATATGTTGTAATTGGTGCCTTCTTTTGGCCAGGAGCTGTGATCAGAAAAGATAAACAAATGGTCATGTTATTTACTTTCAAAAAACATGTTTAGTGATATGTCATGAAAAGTACAACAAATAATGTCGATGATACTGCACTCCCGTTCTATAGAATACTCAGTGCTAGTAAACACATACAGCAACATTACATTCCTACTGAATTGTTACTAAGAAAATTCGACTGCAAATCAATCTTATACTGAAGCATATATGATGTGTTTCACCTCATAATGACCTGCGCACCTAATTTGTAAGTATTCGGATAAACACGTTGAAAGAAGAAGATAATTTGATCAACAAGTGGCAAATATTGCCAAAAATTACAAGTGTTAGAATATTGCCATCATTTCAATGAATCCTTACAGGTTCATTTAAACAACAGCACATCCAAATTACACATGACATGACTACTTAAAATCAGCTTTACATAAGCGAAGGCTTGGTAGTTTTTGATCTGGAGTGACAGATAGACAGACATACATAGACTGTGCATATGTACATACAGTCAGAATTATTACATACAGATATTTTGATGCCATATAACCTTCAATTTCCATGTGCATGGCAAATGGGAAGTAAAATATAAAAAAATTACGCAGAAAAATATTATTGGTTTAGCTTTCATGACGATTGTGAAATAATCAAATAAGCTAAATTTTTCTGTAGAAATAAACAATATTACGACTTGGCTTTCATTATGATTAAATCTGTCTGTGAGCTTACTTATGATTCAAATGTAATAACACATACATATATCATTAGTTTTAGTGGTCTCCAGTTAGCAAAAAATAAATATTACATGTGCATGAAAAGTGATTTATTATGCTTTAATCACTTTATCGTTTCAAATCAGATACAGTTATCAGTGTTTGCTTTTATGTATGTAACTACAAGACAATTCATAGCATTAAATACCAGGTATTAAAACTTTTGGCCGACCAGTAATCTGTCGCTCTTGGACTGTTGGACCGAAGATAATGTGATGAAAATAATGTTATTCAAGGGTTGTTTAAACTGAAGTTCTTAGTCACTATTGATGACACTATGCACTATTCTAAATATTTTGAAATTCTGTCAAAGTCCTAATAAATACTAATGTAAATACGGCGATATGAATATTTGACACTGAACTAACCCAGTTTAACCCAGTTTATTGTCATCGGGAGATTATCATCGGTAATTTTTAATCTCCATATAATTGTAATTGGAAGGTTAAGTTGAAACTTAAAGTCATAATAGAAGCAATTTAGAACAGTAGCAGTGCACAATATAAGGTTGGGTAAGTAGAAATCATGACAACCTAAATATTCTGCCCCAAGTTGGCTGCTTCGAGCATCAAAAATATTTAATATACCATAAAACTAGTGCCAAAAGGGTGTTAAAAATGAAATGGCAGGAAATGAAAGAACTATAAGGTATTTTGAAAGGAATTTGATATTCAGATTTTCAAGTCCCTTCTTTGCAATGCCAATTTTTTCAGATCCCCTTGCATGTACTACTACTACTACTAATATATATATATATATATATATATATATATATATATATATATATATATATATATATATATATATATATATATATATGTATGTATGTATGTATGTATGTATATATATATATATATATATATATTATATATATATATATATATATATATATATATATATATATACATATGTGTGTGTGTGTGTGTGTGTGTGTGTGTGTGTGTTGTGTGTTTATATAACTATTTTCAAGTCCCCGTCTTCCCCTTCCTGAAGTGTTTGTGAACACAGCTTTATTACTGGAAAGAGAGAGGATGTTGGACAAATTTGATCTGTTTCTGATGATCACACTTACATTTTAAGGGTTAATAAAAGGCTTGTGGACTGGTGGTCTACTTATAGGTAATAAGTCTCTGATTCATCATTTCTGAATAGAAATCCCGATAAAGAATTTTTACAGGAGTCATATGTTTAAGAGTGATCTAAATGACGGTCCCTCACTAAACACTTACATGATATAGTTTACACCTTGTTACATCACAGAGAGAGTTGGATTGTTGTCTATAGAATTAACAATTACAGTATACAAGTACATGTATGGTTATGAGAAATGACAAAGTCCACTTACATTTATGAAATATCTACTCCATGCTAGCCACCACTGACTTAACATGTATGTCATATAAAATCTCTGACATCATTTCTTATCTTTCTACTGTGTCAAACTAAGTATCTCCTGAGATCATTTAAGCCTAAACTTAGTAGTTTGTATGGCAAAAATACATACAGTATGCTGATTGATCAAATAAAGAGTTGATGATGTAATGATTAATTCTCTATCTCAAACCCTACAGTATTGTTCTTTTCACACAATGATTTACAAATCATGATTATAGCTGTGAAAAGCAATCAAGTGATCTTTCTACATTGTAATTAAAGTATGGGTTCACATTTTGAAGTTCTGTTTGGTCGCATAAATTGTTTGCTAATGAACAGTATATTGACATACCCCCTCTCACTGTATACAGACCACAGCCCTTTTTTCCCACAATCCGAGGGGCTTGGATTTGTAAACAATAGTCTAAACATAATATAACATTTACCTTCATTCAAGCTTCGCTCGCCAGCTAGTGCATTCACCAGCATTTCATGGCACAGCTCACAGGCTGTGGAATAGCTGAAAAGAATTGGTCAAACTTCCTAGATGTACAGCGTCAATATTCCGCACCTCAAATGTCAAGCCCAGAATTAATGTGTTATGTAATGGGTTTAGCCTGTCCTCATAGCTCCGATATGCGGCTGATCGGTCGGTGCTGGACCCGTCTTTGCGTATTTATCACGCTACGAGATCCACAAGACATGTTATCCCTAGTATAAATGTGATGAACATGGCAATAGATCAACTGTCAATCAACTTCGACGAGGAGTCTTGATAAATTAGTGTTAGGGTACTCTGTCGCTGATATACGCTGCTGTAGCCTGTTGTCGCCGGTCTTTCAGTAAAGGATTCCCAAACAATCATTTCATGGTGGCATATTCAATTTTAGCAGGGACACCTAGGGCTTTCCGCTGCAATGGAATGGAATGCAATGGAAAACTGCATATCGCCGATGAATTTTATGTCTGACACTACTGTCCTTTGTGGAGTAACCATGCTGTTCAGTGTTCACGAGAATTGATGTCAGCACTTTCAGAAAGAAGGGAGTGTGATTGTAGCGTGAACATGAAGAGGTGAAAGCACTGCCAAATGGACCCTTGAGTCATGTCTGAGAGGATGGTACGTAAAAAAGCTATATTTTCAATTATATCAGTTTTTAGGGCATCTCAATTGAAACCATTTTACCTGACAGTCACCAACCATAAGGGACTAATCATTATTGGTGGAGTGGCATGCAAATACTAAAAAATCTACAACCTTACACGCAAAGAGGATCTATGCTACAAAATGATTCTATTATAGTCTCTCATATGTTGAGGTAGTTGACACCTGGAGGTAAACAAAAGGCTTTAACTTTCAACCATTTCCTTTCAAAGTCAAAATCAGAAATTATTGGTCACCATACAAATATTGATACCACATGTAACATGAACGTCAAAAAAGACGTCCATGGAAACAGGAAAACAAATTAACCAATTCACCAATATCTGGTCTTAAAGGGGCAATTATCCCTGTGTTATCTATAGGGGAAAATATAAATTTCATGATTTTCATAAAAATGAACCAGTGAACTGTTTACTTATTCTGAAATTGTGGTAAAAAATCCACACAAGTGCCAGACCAAAAGGTAATTGAAAAAGTTGGAGAGTCTAAAAATAAAAATGCAAATATATTGATACAGTTATTTGTTATAAATCTAAGAAATTGTAGCAAAAGTATTAAATGCAAGATGACTGTAATTTTATCCCCGATCCAGATATCATGCTGTAAAGTTAATCTTTACAAAACATATGTAAATGCATGACTGAGGAAATTTCTTTAATTACATAAAAAAAATCACACACTCAGTCTTAATGACCGTCTTAATGCAATACAGTTATCATGCTGTAAAGTTCACCTTCACGCAACATACATAATTGCATTGCTAAATGCTGACGAAATTTCCTTGATGACATAAAAAATCACACGTTCAGTCTTAATGACCATCTTGATGCAATCCAGTTATCATGCTGTAAAGTTCACCTTCACACAACCTACATAATTGCATTGCTAAATGCTGAGGAAATTTCCTTGATGACATAAAAAAATCATACACTCAGTCTTAATGATTGTCTTATGCAATCCACCTGTCACGCTGTAAAGTTCATCTTCACACAACATACATAATTGCAATGCTGAGGAAATTTCGGTAAGTAAATAACAAATAATTCACGCACTCAGTCTTAATGACTGTCTAAATGCACATTTTTGACTCATTATTAGTGGGTAGGGTGTGATACTTTGCCTCAAATTAGTTTTTCTTCTAAGTTACCAATTGCTCATGAAAAAGCTCAATTACATGTATATCATAGTAATCAGCAGACCATGATTACAGTGCATTGTTCTGATTAGACCATAGCAAACGCTGACAATGGTGCAAAAAATGATTTACCAGGCCTGCCCATATTACATGTACATGTAAATGTAGCATACATGTACATATGTATAAGGTTAATACAGAAAGCCTTTTGGGGTTAAAGTATTAAATGGTAAAATAAATGGAGATAATTATAAGGGGAAGTGTAAGATTGAGAATACGTTGCACTTAAAATTGCAACATTACTCATGCGCTTGAGCTTCACAAATCAGCATTGTGGCTTTGCTCTTGTTCATCCCTCCTATGCCCATAGCCAAGTAGGCAGACTATACATGTACATTGTATACATATTTTACACTTGTATGCCAACAATGCTCCTTCCATGGCACCAAATTATTCATTCACCAGGGCAGCTCACTATTTGATTCTTCATTTACCAGGCTTCATGTTGTTCAAGCAAAAGATATGTAGAATCATGCTCGAATGCAACAAAGCAAGCAATACCCAATAATTTGGTGAAGTTCACTCGATATGGCACTAGACTAGCAGCAGTTGTTGCTTAAATTGCACTTTTAAAGTCACATATGAACATTCAGAGGTTTATGAACGGATCTAGTTGGCACACACTTATATCAAGGTATTTTCTCAATACGTATGTAGATATTGTTATGTATGTCATATTCCCCCACACTCATCATGACCTGAGTTTAATTTGTCTAGAACATTCTCAAGGTCACTGCCCTTAATGACCTCACAACCTTGAATTTAGTTTGTGGTGCTTCGAATGTTCTGGAAATTTAATTAGTTGTGTAAGAGAGATAATTTTAGAACGATAATTAGCATGTCAATAAAATTTCTAGATGTTTCTTATATGCCCTTATGTAAGCACATGGGTACAAATAGGGACGTGAACAGCTTGCAATCAGACATTTTGGGATCGTATCTCTTGCATGTTACGTCAACTCTTTGGAAACTTCAGCAGTATCAATTTAAAGCATGTTCAAGATCTTCACTGTCAACGCTGGATTTATACTGTGGACTTTGTGCAACTTCAAGCCTGCAAGCCAAAGGACTGTTCATTCACTCGACTGACTGGTACAACTCTGAGACTGGAGCTTTACCGTCTCAGCTGGAATAAGTAGTCTGTACACTTTTGCAGTTTGTATTCTATCCCTGACTGAGCAATTAGAATTGTTTTCGTAATAAATTTTGTTTTACACGAAACTGCTCAGTTCACCCTTTTGTTCGTTTTCTACACGTAACAAAATTGGGGACTTGTCCTGGAGACGAATATTTTGAGCCGTTTGACAACATTTTGCAAGCCTTTCAAAACTACTGTATACTGTAAAATCAGCAAAATTCAATCATGGCAGAATTCAAGCCAGACGAAAATATGGATGACCTTGATCAGGACAAATTTGATTCCCTCAGAAAAGACATCCTCATAACACTGGCCAATTTCCTTAAAGTAGAAGTTAAAAGATCAATGCGCAAGAAGGAATTCGGTACAATATTGTCAAACATTTAGTTAATTTAAGCCACTTTGGGGAATCCACTTGAAAGATTTTGAGCCCGAATCTACTTTGAACTAAGAAAACTAGAAATAGAGGCAGATTTGGAGCTTAAGAAATTGGCAGTAGAAAATTAAAAGTTAGAAATTCAAGAAAGACACAGAGAGAAAGATAGGCAGGAAAGATTAGAAATGGAAGAAAGAGAAAAAAGGAAAAAAAAGAAAATGTCGACTACAGTTAGAAATGAGACGTTTAGAGCTTGGACAGTCAGGACAATTCTTCCCTTCAGACAATTTTGACATCACGAAGCATTTAAGGATAGTTCCCCCTTTCCAAGAATAGGATGTTGACAAATATTTTCTCCGTTTTGAGAAAACTGCTCAGAATCTGAATTGGCCTAAGGATTCCTGTTATATGCTTTTGCATAGTGCTTTGGTGGGTAAAGCCAGAGACATTTACATTCAGTTGTCAGTAGAGCAGGCTTCAAATTATAGTTCAGTGAAGGAATTAATTCTCAAGGGCTATGAGTTGGTGCCTGAAGCTTACCGTCGGAAATTTAGGGATTGTGAGAAGGCGAGGGATCGTTGGTTTTCTCCTGAAAAGGTCAGTCAGATTCATGAGATATTACGACAACTTGTTTTGATTGAGGAATTTAAAAGGTGCGTTGTTGTTTCTTTATCCGTAAGTCAGTGTCTTTTGTACAGAACAATGTAATATCGTATCGCGCAATTACCTCCATGATCGTATTTTAATTGTGCAGTCAGTGTTCGCACTTTTAAAGCTTGTTTTTTTTAGCGATTGACACAGTTACAATGCCGTTTCCAAAATGTGAACGAGAGATCAACCGATGCAAAAGAACTGACAACGCTGTCCGGTGCAGCAGGCTTATGATTAGCTGACCACAAGTAAAATTGACAGTTATGGCTATTTATTAGATTTGACCGCAGTTTGGGCTGTTTCACCTTTTGTGAGTTGAAAAATCTCCTGATGTAACAATACTGCCGTCATTGACAAGCGACAATGACGATGTCACGATCCCCATCCGATTTCCCCCGACAGTTGAATCATGTCTCTCCGAGTATGAATAATACCCTGTAGCTATGGGTAACCGCACATTGCCGAACAATGCCGAGTAACGTTCCCGGAATGGCAAGGCTGGGTAATCATGGGTTAAAAAGCTGGCGTTGAAAACATTGTTTCCGTGCAGCTTTGTCGGACTAGGTCCAGTTCGTAGGCGAGCCAAAGGGTTTTGAGCGAAGGCATTTTGTGGTTTTTTCATTATTTGAGTCATGACGTCACAATTGTTACAAATTTTAAACATAATCTTGTAGTCGCTCAACCCACAATCACGTTGTCACACGTGCCCTCAAAGAAGCAGGAATCAGCAAATCGAAAGAAACAATGGCAAGTTCTGCAGTTGAAGACTATATCTCAAGCGACTAACTGGCTATGACGTTTTAGAATATAATTGTCTGAATGGCACCGACCTTGGCAAAATGCAAATACATTCTATAGGACTACCAAAACACAGTAAATAAAGAATCTGCAGTTCTGATTGCAAATATGTCTGCATGCTCCACTTCCTATGTTTTCTCTGAAACCGAGTAAATGGCCATTACAGGGCAATTACCTCCTCAAAAACGGAACTACCGTAAACGCATGTCTTCATGCTGATCCGATTAATTTCCCAATCATAACGTCTACCAAAAATGTTGATGAATAGTCACAAATCTAAAACAGGGATTAGTAAAAAACTCCATTTTTACAAAAGGCTGAACACATTTTTACAAAGTGTTGTGAATTATGGAATAAAGTGGTAAATTTTACATTTGGAGAATTTAAATGGGTTGCTTTGGTTAGGTGTGTCGCTTTTATCTTGTTTACTGTGCAATCAATGTGTTTAACATGCACAGCACAAGTAAGAGAGAAATTTGGCGTCGGTTTTTCGAAAATTTTACATCCGGGCGAAAAATGCATTGATACGAAACAACTGGATTGCTTTGGTTTAGAGGTGTGTTGCGCTCATCTTGTTTGTTGTTTAATCAATGTGATTTTTGTTGACAGAATTAGTAAAGAGAAAAATTTTGCCTCAGTCCCTGCAGTTTGGTTCATGAGATTTTGTGCTGCGGACCAGTCTATTTACCTAACATATGCAGATTTGTTGCATGATGATGTGAAAGTTTTGTGTTTTGTGCGTGCCAGCACTTGTTAGCTAAGGCTAATCAGACACACATTTTATTACCTTCCACCGATCAAGCTGATCAGGCTGCACATGTAGACAATGAACCATGTGGCCATACTGTATATTACGCTTGTCACTGATACATGTCTTCTTTTGTCCTCAAAGTAAATAGCCACTCACATGAGTGAAAGCTAGTTAATTGCCCCCATGCATCAAAGCTGAACCGCGACACGTCATTCCTTGCATAAATGCATATGAAATAAGCTGGTCACCAGTTGAAAGGGTCTGTAGCCGGACACTTCCTTGTAGCATCACTTGCTCTTTTCTTTTTCACATTGTTCCTATTATTGATATCTTACTTTAAATGTTACTTTTACATAATACAGATTGTCAGTCTGAAGAAATAAGCTGACTGCAATTGCGGTCATAAAGCTTTCGCCAGATTGAGCGCTCTATATAGGACTGAGCTCGATTCCCGATAGTGGAAACCAACGTTTGGTATGCAGTGTCAGATTTCTATTACAGACTGCCTGACTGACAAACATTAAATGTTGTAATTTATGAAGCCTGTGTGTTTCACCCCATATAGCCGTTCCATTGGCTGAAGGGTACTCGAAACGTAGGCCTACACACGGTCCCTCCACACAATGGCCTACCTAGCTCACTGCATGTGAATATACAGTAGAAGTCAGGTCTCGCTGTCACTCTCTACGATAATGCGACCATGAAGAAGACTATGTCCTGTAAATTGCAATAAATCACACTCGCAGATACAGATACCTAGCTTATGTTATACGACTGGTAAATGACGTTATGCTAGCAAGTACTTCGGGTTTACAAATACAAAGTTTCGGCAGAATTTTGAGGTTGTGAATGGGTTACCAGAATTTGATTCAACACTAACGACGTGGCCCTAACTGATGCATAAGTTGGGCTTAACCATGCCGGTTAAAGGACATTAAAGCCATGTCATGTACGCCTGCCTACGAAGCGGATAAGTTGACAGTTAAGTAACGTATCGCTAGGTGAACAACCGACGGTTCTCTTCCGGTCCAGTCGGATCAGCCATTGAACTGGTGATGAACCGCTGAGAAACCATTGCTTAACCGGAAGTGTAAACGGCTGATTTCATGCAACGATTCGCAGTGACATAAAGACGGGCTGGTCATTTAGGAGTCAGGATAACTTATCATAAAATTCTCAGTCACTTTTATTGGCCTATCTGAGGCAAGATGTACCACATTTCTGTAGAACCTGTCACACATGTCAAATGGTAGGAAAGCCAAACCAGACTATTCAAAAGGCCCCTTTACAGTCGATTTCTGCATTTCAAGAACCATTTAGTAAGATACTAATAGACTGTGCTGGGCCCCTACCAAAAACAAGATCAGAAAATGAGTACATATTGACAATTATGTGTACATCCCTTGGTTCCCAGAAGCCATACCATTGAGAAATATAAAGACAAAGACTATAGTGAAAGCTTTAGTCATTATTTCACGTTATTAGGCCTCCCTAAATGTGTCCAGTCTGATCAAGGCTCCAACTTTATGTCTGGAATTTTCCAACAAGTAATGGATCAGCTAGGCATCAAACAGTATAGGTCATCCACCTATCACCCAGAAAGTCAGGGTGCTCTCGAGCGATTTCATCAAACTTTGAAAATATGATTAGGACCTACTGTTTTGACACAGTGAAGCAGTGGGATGAAGGAATTCATTTTATGCTCTTTGTTGTTAGAGAGTCAATTCAAGAGTCTCTTGGTTTTAGCCCATTTTAGCTTGTATTTGGACATACAGTGTGTGGCCCACATAAGCTCCTTAAAGAGATATTTCTATCAGACGATAATGATCGTCTGAATATTTTACAATATGTGTCATTTTTCGTACAAAACTCTCTAAGTCATGTGAGTTAGCTAGAGAAAACCTTAAGTCATCTCAGCAGTCAATGAAATCAAATATGATAAAAAGACCTCAAAACGGAAGTTTGAACCAGGTCAAAATGTTCTTGTTCTACTTCCAATTCCTGGCAAACCACTCCATGCGCGTTACTTTGGGCCATATCTAATTGATAAAAATTGAGCGATTTACATTACATCATAAAAACAACTGACAGGCGAAATACTCTAAATTCTAAGCTGGGCTCAGTCAATATTCAGAACTCAAAAATCCTAGAGAATCTGAAGTCTACAAAGTTGGTACACCTCAAGCCGTCACAACAACAACAGATGAAAGAACTGCTCCATGAATATGAACCTGTTTCAAGATGTTCCAATGAGAACAAACGTCATCTATGAAAACGTTGATGCTGGGACAGAAAGCCTGTAAAACAACATTCATACAGACTGAATCCAACAAAAGCGAAATATCTCCAGGAAGAAGATAAATACCTGCTAGATAATGACTTTATTGAACCAAGTAAAAGTAACTTGAGTTCGCCATGCATACTTGTGCTAAAGTCAGATCATAGTTATCGTATGGGCACGGACTACAGGAAAGTAAATACTTTAACAAAGACAGACATTTTCCAAATCCTCAGGATTGATGATTGCATCGATCGAGTGGGAAAAGCAAAGTATATGACCAAACTTGATCTACTCAAGGGATTTTGGCAAGTCCCTCTGATGGATTTTGCTCGTGAAATATCCGCCTTTGTCACAAGTTACGGATTGTTCCAGTACAAGGTAATGCCATTCGGAATGAAGAACTCGCCGGCTATGTTCCAACGGATGATAAATGACGTCATATCATGGCTAGACGAATGTGGAGCTTATGTTGATGACGTCGTCCTGTACAGTGACACCTGGGAGGAACACATCAAGCTCATGCAGAAGTTCTTCAAGAGACTAAGCAAAGCAATGTTGTCAACCTTGCCAAATCTGAGTTTGGTTGGGCGAGGGTGACTTACCTTGGATATACTGTAGGACAGGATGAGGTAAAACCTATTGATGCCAAAATCAGTGCCATTTCAAGTTTTCCCATTCCAAACTGCAAACGACAACTGATGCGCTTTCTCGGTATGGCTGGTTACTACAGAAATGCAAATTTCTCTACATTTCCTGAGCCTTTGACTAACTTACTTAAAAAGAAAGTAAAGTTTATTTGGTCAGAGCAATGCCAACAGGCATTTGATACACTTAAAGCCATCCTTCAAAGTGCTCCAGTCTTGTCTGCACCAGATTTCAGTTTGCCATTCAAATAAGTTTTAGATGCTAGTGATACCGCTGCTGGTGCTGTTTTATTGCAAGAGGATATATTCATGGGATAGATCATCCTGTTTGCTACTTTTCACGAAAATGTTGCAAATTCCAGAGAAACTACTCTACAATTGTAAAGTGTGTTTATCTTTGATACAGCATTTTGAAGTTTATGTTACTTCCTCAAATCAGCCAATAGTGGCTTATATTGATCACAACCCTCTTGTTTTTCTACAGACATTAAAAGGCAAAAATCAGAGATTGTTAGAGATTGTTACAGGACTTTGATCTTGATTGCAGACTGTCTCTCTCATATAGAGTTTATTGTTGGGAAGTCAGTTAAGTTTCGGCAGCATCACAGGTCGCAGTTGAGGGCAGCGTAGTTAATCACGTGACAAAAGTTGATAATGCAGCAACAACTTTAATTCACTCTGAAAGAACTCCTATACATTACAGTTAGTAAACTGTCTTGTTTGGCTCAGACAAAAATCTTTGTGCAGTTGACATCTTTGAGAATCAGCAGAGTCAAATATTTCTACTTTCAGGAGTTCCAATCTCATATCCAGTTGTATAGTTTGTTTTCTTGTATTGTGACAAAACCATCTTTATCGTATTTACAATCAAAATAGAGAAAAACTAGACAAGAAATTAGAAAAGATTTGGACTTATCAGATGATCTAAATGAGCATGCAAATTTTGTGCATGTCATTAGAAAAGAGTCAAAGTTCAGGCGCATAGAAGTTACACAGAGTTCATGAATATTTACAAGTTTAGTTACTCAGAGCCAACTTATTTCACATTACTATCCACACTGGAAATGTCCACACAGTAATATCGTGGAGATTCCGCGACACTCCCTGGGCAAGAATTGCTCGCACAACTATTTGTTTATCATTGGCTAAGTTGTTGGGCAAGTCTTTTGTTTGCTCCGATTGCAGCTCATCTTGAAGGGCGTCGTTGAATTCCAGGTTTAGTTGACTTGAACAGTTTGCAGGTCACAATCTTCCTGAGTTAAGGTCTCTGGACATTGTATAGGATACAGTAGATTCACTGGTCGATTGATGCATTTCCTGGACGGCAGAATTACCCTTGCAGCTCGACATTTTCCATCTCTACTTTGAATCAGATCATGAACTTTCCCCACGTTCCATGATTCACGAGGCAAATTGTCCTTGACAATCACAACATCGCCAGTCTTCAGTTGAGAAGGACCTTGAATTCTTGGTGCACTTTAATGTCTCTGGCTTCTCTCTCTCAAATTGAGTATGTCACTATCTCTCCACCTGTTCAATAATCCATTGAGAAGTCGTTGACCTTTCTTCCAGGTTTGTAAGAGTTTCTCAGCAGATGAAATTCTGGGTTGTACTCTAGGTCAGGATCATCAGAGTCAGGCTCAGCATCGGGCATTCCAGTCTTCGGATTAAGAGTCAGGAAATCTGCTGGAGTCAAGGTTATTGATGAGTTGATATCATCATCTACGTAAACCAGTGGGGCGGATGTTCACAACAGCTTCAGCTTCAATCATTAATGTATGAAGTTGGTCGTACGTGAGACATGCTTTTCCTATAGCTTTCTGTAGGCACTTCTTGACACATCCAACAAGTCTCTCATAAAATCCTCCCATCCATGGAGCAAGTTCAACGATGAATTGCCATTCGATGCCTTGATCAGTCATGCACTTTCTGACACCACAGTCCATGATGACATTCATCCATACTTTGTCCAAGACAGACTTTGCTAGTTTGAACTGAGGAGCGTTGTCAGAAATTATTTGCTCAGGGGTTCCACGGCGAGCAATAAATCTCCGTAAACACAGGAGAAATTGTTCTGCTGACATGTCCTTTATCAGTTCAAGATGAATTGCTCGCACAGCTAAACAAGTGTACAAGCAGATCCAAACTTTCTTTGTACCCGAAGTTTCTTTGAACAAAGGTCCAAAGTAGTCAAGTCCAGTAAATGTGAACGGCGGTGATTGAGTCACTCTCTTTAGTCTATTCTGAAGGTAGGGTTCCCATGCACCCCATGGATGTATTTTTTTAACCTACATTTTGTAATTCCTTAGGGTCTATATTTAATGAATTTTGATGTTCCCAAAATCAAATCGTGTCCCATGGGGTTCATTTGGCGCCATCTTTGCCGCCATCTTGGCCGCCATCTTGGATTTCAACGATGGGGTAGGGGTCACGTATCTACCGCTCGACGGAAACAGAAACACTGAAAATACTATAAACGTTACATTTTTAGAAAGCCAAGATCATCGCCTTTCCATTGACATATAACTTAAAAGGGATCAATAAATATTCGAATGTCGATTAGACTGTATATCGGCCATTGGCCGTAAATCGTAAAATTTGCTAAATTTCACACCCAATAATTAAGTTCCCATTCCTCCAAACAATTTTTCATAAGGTATTTATATATTTTTTGGAAGAACTCAGTGCAATAAACAAGAAAAATAAGATTAAAAGTATGTGTCTTGAGATTTAGTGGGTGCATGAGCTTGTTTTCTTATTACGTGGTATGCCACATATCCGTGTTGTAACATAAGGGGTAGGGGTAATGTTTCCCTTTCTGCTTCGAATCATGAATGATTAAACCATAAAAATGTTACATTTTTTGAAAGTGCTGCATCAGACCTTTCTAAAAATATATAAATTTATGGGGAAAAATTGCATATTAAAAGTTACAAAGCTTAAACCTTTCGTTTGTGTCGATTTCAAGTGATTTTTTAAGAACGAAATTACAAATATGGGGTAGGGGTAATGTTCCCTTTCTGCCTCGAACCATGAATTACGAAACCATATAAATGTTACACTGTTTGAAAGCTCTAAAATGGGCCTTCCAAGCATGTATAGTTTTATTGGAAAAAGTCCATATTTTAAAGTTACAGAGCTTAAACCTTTCAGTTTGTGTCAATTTTAAGTCATTTTTAAGAACGAAATTACAACATATGGGGTAGGGGTAATGTTTCCCTTTCTGCCTCGAACCATGAATTATGAAACCATATAAATGTTATACAGTTTGAAAGCTCTGAAATGGGCCTTTCCAAACATGTATAGTTTTATTGGGAAAAGTCCATATTTTAAAGTTACAAAGCTTATGCCTTTCAGTTTGTGTCAATTTTAAGTGACCTTTTAAACAATATAAGGGGTAGGGGTAATGTTTCCCGTTCTGCCTTGAACCATGAATTATGAAACCATATTAATGTTATACTGTTTGAAAGCTCTGAAATGGGCCTTTCCAAACATGTATAGTTTCATTGAGGAAAGTTGCATATTTGAAAGTTACAAAGCTTAAGCCGTTCAGTTGTGTCAATTTTAAGTGATTTTTTGAACAATATGCACAAAACAGTTAGTCCGTTGGACCAGGTATCGAAATCATCCCCTCTAAGGCATTTTACCCACTATGATTTTCTGGTAGCTAGTATTCTCAGCTGTCATATTCTGCTTATGATCCATTTAACTGATGGTGTGTGAGAGTATAACGACTTGTTTGTGAAGGGCTGTCACGCCCTCAGTAGTAAAATAGGAATGGGTTAGGGGTAACATATTTACCGCTAGTCGGAAACAAAACAAAAAGTACCATAAGCAATACGTTCTTAGAAAGCCCAGATAATCCCCTTTCCATTGGTATACAACTAAATGGGGATAAATCGATATTCAAACATCGATTAGATTTTATATCGGACATGAAATGTAAATTGTAAAATTTGCTTAATTTCAAACCCAATAATTAAGTCATGTTCCTCCAAACATTTTTACAAGGTATTTATATATCATTTGAAAGAACTTAATGCAATTGAGAAGTAAAAAAACATTAAAAGAGTGTATCTTCTTGAGACTTATGGGGTGCGTCGATTGTCTACCTAATATATGGTATGCCGTACATCCCTCTATAATATACATTTAAGGGATAGGGAGGGGTATGGGTAATGTTTCCTCTTCTACCAAACGCAGCGAATAAGGAAGCCACATAAATATCATATCTCTGAAACACTAACGCAGTTGTTTTTCCAACAAGATATGGCTTGGTAAACTCAAAAATTATGCAGTGACAATGCCTAAACTCAGAAGTTTGTGTTACTTTACTGACATTTACTTGTTAAAAGGAACATAGAAAAATACTCTGTAGGCATAAAAAGCACTAAAAAGCTAAAATGGTGGTTAATAAACGACGTTTTACTCATTTCAATAACTCAAATTAGGGAAAGAAAGTTAACAGCTATAATATGTCAAAATTATATATTCCAAACCCACAAACACTAATTGGATGTCATAGTCGTCATACAAAGTTGATATGACAGCAGCAACAATCAATCCCTTTTCTTTAATTGTATCGCGAGAGATATATAAGCAATAAAGCACCACTTTGAAAGGATACCACACGGTTTCGACCGGTAAACAACATATACGCACAAACTTCAGTCGTGTGTATAAGGAGTGAAATGGTCAAAACCGAGCTCGAGTGGTGTCCCAACTTATAGGGGTTGTTTATCGCTATATTATATCAGTATATTGAAACTTGTGATGAAAATACAAACAATGTGAAAGAAACCCACTTTTGAGATAGGAATGGCCAACTTTACAGTATATCGTAAATACATGCACAGTCACGTGACTGTCTGGGCAAATCAGAGCTCACTATTAATAGTGTTACTTTTAATACCACACGGGAACACGAGAGAATCTTTTATCGCTGAAAACCAATCACCATTAATCCACAATATAGCTTCTCAATAATAAGATAAGATGGATCGATAACACTTTACCTTCCTTACCAGAAAACAAGAGATCATAACCAATTATTCGAAATTATTTTACAACGCAGAACACTATATACTCCCACTCAGGATTACATTTTCAACTGGGTACTAAAATTCAATAGCAAAATAATTCTGGAACTAAAACCCGAAAAACCAAATATCAAAGAATGCATTCAAATTACGCAACTAAATAGTAAAGATAAGGCGAACAAACACTCTATACACCAGACAATAAGAAAGCGAGACAAACGTCAGAAAATGACTAAAGAGGCTTATATTCCCATTGACACCACAATGTTTAAAAAGCCTTGCAAGTGAATCTATCATTAGTTTCTTATCATGGATGACATTTAACCAATGTTAGACCCTGACGTCTTTGAAGCATAGACCCTACAAACGGACGTTTTAGGGTCAATGCTTGAAGATACTATTCCCACTAGCATGATCGAATCAGAGAGACTAGATTGATCTAACTTTCGAGCTAGATCAGCCACCAGCAGCTGAGAAAAAATAAGTCAACATAATCATCAGAGTCAAGCGAGCTAGACAACGGCTTCACACATTATACTCCACAGAGAGGACATTCTTACACAACTCACAAAAACGTTCGCATTTTTCGCTATCCCATTTGCGTGGCAAATGCAAAATATCAATCATGCTGAATCAAGTGTAATCAAGTAATAGCTTATTTATAGATTGAGAGAATCCTAATCCTGATAGTAATGATGGAATATAAACTTTGTGAAAAGTTGAGAAAATTTGCCACTTCTTTGATTTGTATGTTTTACATTCAATGTTGTACTAGCCGGTACTATACATGAACAGTCAATACATCCGGCAAGTATTCTGTGCTGTTCTTTTATAGTTATGTCCCCGCAATCCGAAATAAGTCTTTCTATAGTGTCAACAATTCTCTTCAATTACTGTAATCTACTCCAATAAATTCCCATTTAACTCATTTGTATGATTACAGGGAGCCTGAGCCTATCTCTTACAATCTAAGATTTGAGATATTTGACACAATATGTATGAAATTTTCATATTTTTCATAGGCCTAAATAACACACAGAAGAAAGTCATACTCAATGTTTTGTCCAATTGAAAGTCAAATTTTCACCGAAACAAGTAGAGGTGGCCATCTGTAAGCCAAACGAGAATTAATATTAGCAAAGATGGATATTAATTAAGCCTTTCCCATTTCCGATCCCAGTTACTCATACAACGGGGTATAAGTGAAAGCCAAGAGTATCGAATGTGTTGAAACCTAAGTGGCCCCTATTCAGTACCACGTAGCCTACAGGTACACCTTAAAGAATACTTACCAGGCCAAAATACCGATTGTTGAATTCCTTCAAAGTGGCAACACCTGGAAAGACACTGCGGCAACCAATTTATCACCCTGATCTCTAACTATTACCTCTACACCCAATAAAGCACCGGGACTCAAGACAGTTGTACATCACAACCTTAAGAGAGCGATCGAAGACACTCGCTACACAGAACGCAGGATGGAAGGCTGCAAAGACGATTCTTCAAATAGGCAAGAAAAGAGGCTAAAAACAACACAAACATTCACAGCAACGACGACAGGTCGGGTTTTCTTCCTATACTACGGTACAAAACCAAACCAGAGGGTCTTTCAAAGGCCACCGCACTTCCGTTAAAGCCCGGCTCGAAATGGACTGGGATCATGATTAGTGCCAAGTTTGGTTGGGCGTTTGGGGCATGGCTCTGCATAGTGAGTCTGTTGGTAACGGTTGCGATCGTTCGCATTATCTGCGGATCTGTTTGCTCTCAGATCACGCTCAAGCTCGGACTAATATAGATACGTACAGCTTTCGTTTCAAGGTTCGTTTCAGTCATGCCATGGCAAATACTCGAAATAAAAAAGAAAGGAAAACTATCAACTTAATCAAACAAGAGTTTGCTTGAATGAATTTACCGACGTTTCAGGCCATATCAATGTTCGTTATGTGAATGATTCAGCTGCTGACCGCCATGTACATACGGAATATTGGCGCCATCTAAAGTCGAATAATTATCAAAAAAGTAAAAAGCTTATATCTGGGCTTCTAAGAATGTATTGTTTATGGTCTTTTTTTGTTTTTGTTCCGAATAGCGGTAAATAAGTTACCCCTAACACATTCCTATTTTACTACCGAGGGCGTGACAGCCCTTCACAAACAAGTCGTTACACTCTCACACACCATTAGTTAAATGGAAAATAAGCAGATTATGACAGCGTAGAATACTAGCTCACAGAAAATCATAGTGGTAAAATGCCTTAGAGAAGATGATTTCGATACCTGGCCAACGGACTAATTGTTTTGTGCATATTGTTCAAAAAATCACTTAAAATTGACACAAACTGAAAGTTTGTAACTTTCAAATATGCAACTTCCCCAATAAAACTATACATGTTTGAAAAGGCCAAGTTCAGAGCTTTCAAACAGTATAACATTTATATGGTTTCATAATCATGGTTCAAGGCAGAACAGGAAATATTACCCCTACCTCTTATATTATACTTTTGTTTAAAATGTCACTTAAAATTGACACAAACTGAAAGGCATAAGCTTTGTAACTTTAAAATATGGACTTTTCCCAATAAAACTATACATGTTTAGAAAGGCCCATTTCAGAGCTTTCAAACAGTATAACATTTATATGGTTTCGTAATTCATGGTTCGAGGCAGAAAGGGAAACATTACCCCTACCCCATATGTTGTAATTTCGTCCTTAAAAAATCACTTAAAATTTACACAAACTGAAAGGCATAAGCTTTGTAACTTTAAAATATGGACTTTTCACAATAAAACTATACATGTTTGGAAAGGCCCATTTCAGAGCTTTCAAACAGTATAACATTTATATGGTTTCGTAATTCATGGTTCGAGGCAGAAAGGGAAACATTACCCCTACCCCATATGTTGTAATTTCGTTCTTAAAAAATCACTTAAAATCGACACAAACCGAAAGGTTTAAGCTTTGTAACTTTTAAATATGCAAATTTTCCCATAAATTTATATATTTTTAGAAAGGTCTGATGCAGCACTTTCAAAAAATGTAACATTTTTATGGTTTCATCATTCATGATTCGAAACAGAAAGGGAAACATTACCCCTACCCCTTATGTTACACACGGATATGTGGCATACCGCTTAATAAGAAAACAAGCTCATGCACCCACTAAATCTCAAGACGCATACTTTTAATCTTATTTTTCTTGTTTATTGTACTGAGTTCTTCCAAAAAATATATAAATACCTTATGAAAAATTGTTTGGAGGAATGATAACTTAATTATTGGATGTGAAATTTAGCAAATTTTACGATTTACGGCCAATGGCCGATATAAAGTCTAATCGACGTTCGAATATTAATTAATCCCTATTAAGTTATATATCAATGAAAAGGCCATGATCTTGGCTTTCTAAAATGTAACGTTTATAGTATTTTATTGTTTCTGTTTCCGTCGAGCGGTAGATACGTGACCCCTTCCCCATCGTTGAAATCCAAGATGGCGGCAAAGATGGCGCCAAATGAACCCATGGGACACGATTTGATTTTGGGAACATCAAAATTCATTAAATATAGACCCTAAGGATTACAAAATGTAGGTTAGAAAAATACATCCATGGGGTGTATGGGAACCCTACCTTCCGACCCGACTACTCCCTTGGCAATGGTGCCATAGCTGGCATCTCAGCTCGTCGACAAACTCTACAGTCATGGAGGATTCTTCTCACTTGTGAGCGACCTTGAGGGATCCAGTACTCGTGGCGAGTCTGAGCCAAGGTCTGTAAAGTTTCTGAATGAAGAAGCTTTTGACGATAGCTCTCAATCACAAGTTTAGTGAAGTGGTCCCTCTTAGCGAGCAGTTTTGGGAGAAGAGCACCTTCAGAAAGTTCAGAATTTATGAGTCTTCCCTGGCAACGAAGAAGCCCTTTATCATCTGGTTGTATGCCTAGTTGATACTTCGGGTTGTGTTTTCTATTTTTCTTCTTATGGCGTCCAAAACGTCAGACAGTTTCTTCTCTGAACATAAAGTTCCTAAGGAGTTTTGCCTGTACGATTTCCTTTACAGTTAAGGGGCCTTCTTCAGAATGCTGTCTCCTCAGTTTCTTTATGAATCGACTAGCCAGAGCAGTAACCCTAAGAAGCTTTATCAGTGATGAGAATTTCTTGTCATCGATGCCAAAGGGGCTAGTTGAGCTGCAGTCTTCCCCAGACAACAGACCTGTTTCATATAGTATTCTTGTTCTTTCTTCTGATTTGATAGTTTGCAACAGTTCTTTGTTGACTTCAGATACATTCCAAGTTGGCCAAGTGTCTTCAGGATTACACAACCAATTCGGACCATGCCACCATTTTACCGAATTTTCTCTATTTCTCTATTTTCTCTATTTCAGGACCAGGTACAGTCATTGTGTCTTCTTTCACATGCCAGTTCGATCCTACGACTTTAATATTATCACCTCTCGATTGATCATGCTCTGGTATACTGTTCAATAATAACTCTGAGTTGGATGTCCACTCACGTGAATTCATGGAAGCATTTTAGAAGATCTTCTTTGCTTCAGTGTAGAAGTTCTAAGCGGTTGTGGAGCATCAGTTCCGGTAATTACATTAACCACATAGATATTGTCTCTTATCTTCTGTGCGATCTCACTTCCATCTTTCTTTAAGTGATGGTCCAATGTGGCAGCCAGAAGAAAAGGACTTGGAATCACACCAAACGGGATGCATCAGAATCTGTAGGTCTAAAGGTTACCATCTACCCATGGAATTTTACAGTCGCTTAAACCAGAAAAAACTAGTAACATCTTTATCAGGGGATTGAAGTCCCACTTGTAGAAAGGCTTTCTCAATGTCCGCTACCATGGCAACTTTGTTCTGTCGGAAACGTAGTAATAGGCCACATAAATCTTTCAGCATGACAGGTCCTCGGTAGAGACATTCATTGAGATTCTTAGAGCCCTTCTTTTCTTTGGCAGAGGCATCATACACTATTCTTACTTTTGTGCTTGTCTTCATGGGATTAATCACAGCATGATGTGGTATATAGTGTCTTTTGTGTCCTACTTCAGATGTGTCTGTCAATTGCTCTATTATCTCTCTTCTTCTCTGTTCTTCAATAATGGCATCGTATTTTTCTAGAAGATCTGGGTTCTTGGACAGTTTCTGGACCAATGTCTTTAAACGGCCATAGGCAAGTTCACGATTTTCAGGCAAGTCAGGCTGTTCCTCTTTCCAAGGCCACTTGACATGGTATCTTCCATTTTCAAATTTCACAGTTTCATTGAAGTGTTCGAGTGCTCTGTCATCATCCGATTCTTCATAAGAGTCTCTTATCCCGATTGCTTCCATACTCCAGAAGTCTGCAAGATTTGGCGTTACGTTAAGTGAAGAATCAGGACTGGTATACATAGGAGTCGTACTACCAAGTTGACTACCAAGTGTGAGTATTAACATACTCGGCTCATTTGCTGGTTCAGGATTACCTGGTGTTCTTCCAGTAAGTATCCATCCAAGTTTGGAACCAAGTAAATGAAGGCCAGGCTGGACTTCAACTCTCTGTGGCAGGATCAGATCCAAATAGTAGTCGTTACCAATAAGTAGTTCAATAGTTGAAGTTTCAGTTTCCTGAGGTAGTGAATCAGCCAAAGGGATATCTTTCCACAAAATGTCCCAGTTCTGAAATGTCTCAGTGTTAATTGGCATTCGCTGTAAAGTTCCGGTGATTTGTGGCACGATGTTTACAGTGACAGTCATAACAGAACCATCTCGAAGACAAATGTCCAATGTAGTCACTGGAGATTTGATCACTTTTGAGTTTTGAGTTCCAAATGTGACAATAGACATCTCTTCGACAGTTCCAGTTTTCAGTCTTAGTTTTCTTGCAAGATCATCTGTGATGTATGATCTGTGACTTCCGGAATCAAACAGGATACGAACAGACTGTTTCAATGAAGAGTCTGGATTTTCGATCATAGTAGTGGCAGTTTGCATGAGAACAATTTCTCCGGAAGCCATTAGAGCCTTTTCTGCAGTGGGTTCAGCATCTTTTGGAAGTCCTTGAGTGAGGAGAGTGTTCTCTTTCCTTGTAGATGGGAACCTTTTAGGACAAAGACTGCTATGGTGATTCTTTCTTTGACGACAGAAAAAACATGGCTTATTGACAACACAGTCTTTCAATCGATGTCCTTTCTTTAGGCAGATATAACACTGACCTTTGACCTTCTCTTTTCTTGCTTCAACAGTTGAATACTTCGTGCATTCATCACTCCAGTGGTGTTGTTCACAGAAATGACAACGTCTCTTAGGATTTAGCTTTTCACTGGCTTGATGAGTTGGTCCCCTTTCACCAATAACCAAGGCTTGAGCAGATGATACCGATGATTCTGCGTACAACTTGGATGCTGATGGTGACTTCTTAGGGGTTGCTTTGTCCTTTGTGGAAGGAAAGTTGTGTGATGTCTGTCTATCAGTTGCTTCGGCAGCCATGACATACCGTTCAAGGAGTTCTCTGAGTTTACATACTGTCCATTTCTCTCTAGACCCCTTTTGCAGCTCGAGCTGGAACAGTACCTCTTTGGGAAGTTTAGACGTGATGATAGAAACAAAAATGTCCTGATTAACATCCTCTTCAATGGCCTCTAAGCTTCTTAAATGTTTTTTCAATATCATCATATAGTGTTCGTAGACTGCCTGCTTGATTTGCAGATACTGGCAGGCTGATCAATTTCGAGTAGTGTGCATTAATTACAGTTTGATTATTCCAAACCTCTCACAAAGTAATCTCACGGCCACATCATAGTTCATATTTGAAGGGGTCATACCTGATATAGCGTTCAGTGCATCACCATGAAGTTTACTTCTCAGGTAGTTGAACTTCTCTATTCGTGACAGATGAGAGTTTGATGTATAGTACACTCAAAAGAGTCCCAGAATTCTTTCCATGAAAGCACATCACCACTAAACGATACCAAATCAAGTTTAGGCAGTTTCACGGAGACTGGAGATGGAACAGCAGATTCAGATTGCAATTCTCCAGATGGATATGAGTGCCGCTCAAGTTGTTGTTCTTGGGCTTCCAGTAGTTTCTGAGTTTGAAACTGAGTCTGCATTTGAATTTCGACCAGTCTTTCCATCTGTTTGGCTAGACTAGATTGTAGAGTCATTTGCTTTACTTGAATACTGTTCTCTAATGCCGTTAATTCACCGACACAGTCTCCCACAGCAGCCATAAGGTCAGTTATTTTGACCTCTTCATCGTCAAGTTTTTCTTTTTCTTCTAAGTTTTTAGTTTCTTCAACCAATAAGGATAATCTATCAGTGGCATCTTCAAACTTCTCAACATAGTCTTTCAGTTTAGTTTTTGTTGCATTAATTTTCCATACTTAAATATCATCATCTTCATCTTTTGAACTTTTCAATATGGCGTCTGTTTTTAATAGTTCTTGTTCTAGTAGATTTTTATACCTAGTTCTCAGTCCTTTTAAGTTGGGGAGTGACATCTTTGAAGTTTCTAAAGCCAGTGAAGTTTAGTTGAAACTTGGAGTTTCTTCTGCGTTGAAAAACTCTAGTTTCTTCACTGTTGCTTCTACAGTTGTTCACCCAGTCTTCACGGGTAGAGTCTTCAGTATATCCTCTTAAGTTGCAGCCCAAAGTTGTGGTAGTGTTCTTCTTAAGTCTTCTCCTCTTCCTGATCAGTCCCCTTCAGTTCTGTTCAGTCCAGTCCAGTCCACCACTTCCGTAGTTTCTGTGATGTCCACCAGTTTCTTCACGCCAGTTCAGTCCACCAGTTCCATTCCCGGGTTTCGGCACCAGATGTTGGGAAGTCAGTTAAGTTTCGGCAGCATCACAGGTCAGCAGTTGAGGGCAGCGTAGTTAATCACGTGACAAAAGTTGATAATGCAGCAACAACTTTAATTCACTTAGAAAGAACTCCTATACATTACAGTTAGTAAACTGTCTTGTTTGGCACAGACATAAATCTTTGTGCAGTTGACATCTTTGAGAATCGGCAGTGTCAAATATTTCTACTTTCAGGAGTTCCAATCTCATATCCAGTTGTATAGTTTGTTTTCTTGTCTTGTGGCAAAACCATCTTTATCGTATTTACAATCAAAATAGAGAAAAACTAGATAAGACATTACAAAAGATTTGGACTTATGCAAATGTAAGTCCCGCATGCATTACTTTTCATGCACCACTGTATTTCATACAAAAAAATCGTATGGTAAGTCATTTCGAGTTTACCCTTCTTTTGCTTTGCATCATTCATATGATTCATCTTTATTACCATTAATCGATTCCTAAGTTTGTGACTTGTGTGCGAGGCCCTGTAAAATCCCGTCGGATCCTTAGGCTGAAAGGTTAGGTAATAAGTTTAGCCGTCTTACTCACCATCCACGCACTACAGAATAAAAACCCCATCGAAGAGTCAGGACAGCCCACATTGAGCCTACTGATCTATTAGCTCAGTTAGTAGAGCGTCCGTAATGTATACTGGAGGATGTTGGCTCGAGTTCTGCCTGGGTCCTTTTCATTCACCACTGTATTTCATATAAAAAATTCGTATGGTGAGTCATTTCAAATTTACCTTTGGCTTTGCATATGATTCATCCTCATTACTAATAATCGATTCCTTAGTTGGTGACTTGTGTGTGAGGCCCTGTAGAATCCTGTGTGATCCTTAGGCTGAAAGAATAGGTATGGGTTTAGCCGTCTTACTCACCATCCACGCATAACAGAATAAAAAGCCCCATCTAAGAGTCAGGACCGCTCACATTGAACCTACTGATCTATTAGCTCAGTTAGTAGAGCATCCGTGATGTATACTGGAGGATGTGGGTTCGAGTCCTGCCCAGGTCACTTTTCATTCACCACTGTATTTCATATAAAAATCGTATGGTGAGTCATTTCAAATTTACCTTTCTTTGGCTTTGCATATGATTGATCCTTATTACCATTACCCAATTCCTAAGTTGGTGACTTGTCTGCGAGGCCCTGTAGAATCCCGTGTGATCCTTAGGGGGCCGTCATTATGTAACCCCCTGCCAACCATGACGTGTTTGAGTTACCCCCTTCTGCTACAGAAATTTTGAGTACCAGCCCCCCCCCCAAAAAAAAACAAAAAAACAAGGAGAATTAAATATCTATACTGTAAAACGGACTGCTACTGCGACAGTCCCTGTACAGACCCTGATTAAACCCTGTGGTACAGGTCTGTGATAGGGGCTGATGTATAGGTCTGAATGCAGTGTT